>NC_092333.1:183522500-183822500 GCF_046630445.1 Rutidosis leptorrhynchoides
ATATCCAGGGAATGAGGGTGAAAATGGTGTTTCGGACTTGTTCGCTGATAAGTGCTTCAGGTTCATCGCCAAGAGGTAAATTCAGTTGATGAAAAGGATCGCCTTTTTCGCATCTCCATTGATTAAGTCGACTACGAACCCATCAGATGAATTGAGAATGGCTGATTTGCTGATTCATTCTAGTGACACTGCTTTCGGAGCTTAGGCGAAACTCCATATCGGAATAGCTGTCGGAATCCGAGGAATTCGAACTGGTTGAGGGATTCATCTCGTACGATCAGATGAAGTATTTTTGATAAGAAATAGATTATAGGATGTAGATTAGCACCCTGCAATACATAATTTACATATGCATATATAATACTAAAATCCCATAAGTTACGGAGGAATCTACGAAAGCTGTCAGACAAAGGTAACAATAACAGATATGCTAAGATATGAATTTATCTATACACTGTCTATGCAATAGAGGCAGTAAGACGTGTCTAGACTTTAAGGATGATAAGTAAGAATTTTTTTTTTTTTTGACACGAAATGATAAGCAAAACTTTTGACACGCAGACACGGTCGAAGTCCAGACCCACTAATGCATATAAACAACTATCAGTTAGACACACTAATGCAAGACCTGGTTCGCTAAGACCACCATAAGTGACGGATTCAGTAGTTGGGGTGAGAAATAAGGTTCTTAGATTATTACGGGGCTGTTGGACATTACGAAACCCTCGTCCTTTTGACGATATTACAACATGCTGTCTAGCCAATGGTGTCATAACCCGTCCTTAACCATAAGAACGTGTTAGATAACGTATGATTTCATTGCGAGGTATTGACCTCTATATGCGACATTTTTAAAAGAGAAACTGCATATATTATACATTACAAACCATAACCATTATTTTTGTTACAAGCTTTAGACAATAAAAAGATGATTATCGTTTAGTGATAATCTTCGACTTACAAACTTTACATATAATGATAACAACACGATTTCGAGCATATTTTACAACACAAATCCTTGGGTATGCAGTTTTATTTTTGACACAAATATGCGTACGCAAGATCCTGCTCAGATTCAACATAATGCAGCGGAAGCTTTTAATTATCACCTGAGAATAGACATGTTTAAAACGTCAACATAAAGTTGGTGAGATATAGGTTTAATGCCGGCAGCGATATAAATATAGACCACAAGATTTCATATATAAACATTTTAATAAAAATATTCTAAGTGGTTGAGCACTTGGTAACCATACTTAACATTTAATCACGTCGCATATTCCCTTTATTATGAAATCTTACTACACCGTACCAAGTGTAGTCACGAAACGAAGTACTGTGCAACCGTTGAATACTGGTCGTCCAGTCCGGTTGGGGTTGTCAGGCCCGATAGATCTATCAACAGGATTCGCGTTTACAATACCGCTGTAAATAACAGTTACCAAGCTACAGGGAAGTATGCCAGTGGTACAACTCAACGTAGAATATATTTTTCAGTTACTTGTGTCCATATCGTAAAACATAAAATACATGTATTCTCATCCCGAAATATTTAGAGTTTAAAAGTGGGACTATATACTCACTTTCGTCTTGAAGATATATATATAATTTGACTTGGTCTCCGGTTGATATCACGAACCTATCCATATATAATATATCAATACCTTTTCTTTTTAAACAAACGTCACATATATATACTTGTTATACTTTTAATACTTTGAATAATTCCTTAGTCCGTAGTTAGCAGTTCGTTGTTAGTAATTCAATTTTAATGGTTCATTTTTAGATGTTTAATATACCCGCAATGAAATAAATAAAACCCCCAACGAAATAAATAAAACCCCATCGTATATGTATTGGTCGAGATTAATCTTGACCCATGGTACCGGTGTTGTCAAATGACGTGTTGCGTACATAAAGTAACGGTGTTGTCAAATGACGTGTTGCGTACAATCATGGGATCTTATGATTAATCTTCTCGTGTTGTTTACGGGTGATCCTGAACCATATAAAATTAAATTATGAGTACATATATATAAAATATCATGTTATTTTAAAAAGATGTGATTTATTTAATTTTCTCCAATTATTTTCGTAGCTAAACTAGTCTTAGATATCCGATCTCGTTTTGGTCATAGTTTCTTCGTTACAACTCCGTTTACGTTGATTCAACTTGCCACTTCCTTGGATCGAGTCCCTCTTTAAGACTATGAACTGTAAATACCTTAGTTTGTATTCGAAATCACAGGTCATAGGTCAAACTTTAGTGAAACTTATGAAGTTGATCATTTTCCATCATGTAAACAACCTTAAATGATTATTTTTCTAAAAATACTTATACTTTGAGTTAAATCATGAAATTTTTATGTGTTAACATATTCAGAGTAAATATCAATTTTCCAGAAAATAAGCCTCCAATTCAAAGTTCAAAATAGTTTTTAATTATCCAACCCAAAATAGCCCCCGGTTACACTCCGACGTCGTAAAAACAGTTTTTAAGGTAATCTTTGAAAAACCAAGTTATACCTTGTTAAGTTAACATATATTTAAGTTATATTACAGGTCTTGAAGTATTTTAAAAGTTAAGTTAGAAGGATCTATTTAGTTTGCAAACAAGTTTGAAAATATTCAAACTATGTTCTTGTTGTTAAAATCTTATACCACAAAATAAGATAGCTATATATATATGAATCGAATAAGGTTATGAACAAAGTTACTACCTCAAGTTACTTGGACAAGATTGCTGTAAAAGAGGAGTAAGAACCTAAAACCAAAAGGGTGATGGAAGTGGATGAAAGATTGGAAGTAAGTTGGTGTTCTTGGAAGGATTTCTTGAAGTGTTTTTGTAAGGTTTTCTTATGAGGTTTAAGTGTTGTTTTTGAAGCTAAATGATGGGGAAAATGCTTGGAGATGATCAAGTATGAAGTTAAGAGTATTTTGAGAGAGAAATGGAAGTGTAAGTATGAGAAAATGGGGTGAAGAAATGGTGTGCATGCATAAAAACGTTTTTAGGTTATAAAGGAAAAAAAAATATACCTAACTTTGTTTTCTTGCTAAATAATTCATGCTACTTGACAAATGGTTGATTCCACATGTTTCTTAATCATTTAAGGCTGCTAAGGAGCAGATTTTTATTGGTATATACCAATAGTAAATACATCTAGAAGCTGCGTATGATACGGGTACATATACTCTAGGTATACGTATAGAAATCTTTGAGGAAACGGAACGAGGATTCAAATATAGCTATCTTTTGTAAATATACTTATATTGTTTTATGTATGTAAGCCCTTTAAAAGTGATAAAATACATATCTATACGATGCATGTATAAGTAATATAGGTTATAAGTATTTACGTCGAAAAACATTACGTATAGTTATCGTTTTGAAAACTTAAGTTAGTAGTTTTAAAATATACTTATAACTTATTGTTATTAATACAAAATGAGATATTAAAACATTCTTAGATCATGTTAAATATGTATATATACATATATATACACAAACGTATAATTATCGTATGTTATATAGTTCGTGATATCATCGGTCAAACTAGACGGTCAAACGTTGTGTAAACTCTTTTCGGAAATATAAATCTCGATAATTTGGATTGCTTATCATGTTGGTAAGGTTTAATTTATGTAAATATTAATCTTATAAGTATAGAACGATCGAAAAAGTGCGGGTCGTTACATTACCTCCCCGTTAAATAAATTTCGTCCCGAAATTTTAAAATTGTACCTATTTTGCGTCATCGAGAAACAAGTGTGGATACTTTTGTTTCATCTGATCCTCTCGTTCCCAAGTAAACTCAGGACCTCTTCGAGCATTCCAACGAACCTTAACGATCGGTATGTTGCTCTGCTTGAGCTGTTTAACTTCACGGTCCATGATTTCGATTGGTTCTTCGACGAATTGTAGTTTCTCGTCGACATGGATTTCTTCAAGAGGAATGGTGAGGTCTTCCTTTGCAAGACACTTCTTAAGGTTCGAGACGTGAAAGGTATTATGTACTCCGGCGAGTTGTTGCGGTAACTCGAGTCGATAAGCTACCGGTCCAATGCGTTCGATGATCTTGAACGGGCCTACATATCTTGGGTTCAGTTTACCCCTTTTTCCAAAACGTATCACACCTTTCCAAGGTGACACCTTTAGCATAACCATGTCACCGATCTGAAACTCTAATGGTTTCCTTCGGACATCGGCGTAGCTCTTTTGGCGACTACGGGCTGTTTTCAATCTCTCCTTGATTTGTACTATCTTCTCAGTCGTTTCGTGTATGATCTCGGGACCAGTTAAATGTCGATCTCCTACTTCATTCCAACAGATAGGAGATCTACACTTCCTTCCATACAATGCTTCGAATGGTGCAGCTTTAATGCTCGCATGATAACTATTATTATACGAGAATTCTGCTAACGGTAAATACTTATCCCATCCGTTTCCAAAATCGATCACACATGCCCTGAGCATGTCTTCAAGAGTCTGAATTGTTCTTTCACTCTGCCCGTCGGTTTGCGGATGATATGCGGTACTCATATCCAAACGAGTTCCTAGTGCCTCCTGTAGTGATTGCCAGAACTTTGAGGTAAATCTACTATCACGATCAGATATAATGGAAATAGGTATTCCATGCCTTGAAACTATTTCCTTTATATATAATCGTAATAATTTCTCCATTCTATCCGTTTCCTTTATAGGCAAGAAATGTGCAGATTTGGTAAGACGATCAACAATTACCCAAATAGTGTCGTATCCCCAGGCAGTCTTTGGTAACTTCGTGATGAAATCCATGGTAATACCGTCCCATTTCCATTCTGGGATTTCTGGTTGTTGAAGTAATCCTGACGGCTTTTGGTGTTCTGCTTTGACATTGGAACAAGTTAAACACTCCCCAACATATGTTGCAACGTCTGTCTTTAAATTAGGCCACCAATAATGCGTCTTAAGATCTTGATACATCTTTCCAACTCCAGGATGTATCGAGTATCTTGTCTTATGTGCCTCATTCAATATCAACTTCCTTAATCCACCCAACTTCGGTACCCAAATACGGTTTGCAAAATATCGAATTCCGTCTTCCCGTATAACGAGTTGCTTCTCATACTTCTTCATTATTTCATTTCTTATGTTTTCTTTAGTAAGTGCTTCTCGTTGAACTTCTTTGATTTGTGAGTTGAGATTCATGCAAATTTTTATGTTCATCGCTCGTACTCGAATTGGTTCTCGTTCCTTTCTGCTTAGAGCATCGGCCACCACGTTCGCCTTCCCGGGATGATAACGAATTTCACAATCATAGTCGTTTATCAGCTCGACCCACCTACGTTGCCTCATGTTCAGCTGTTTTTGATCGAAAATATGTTGAAGGCTTTTATGATCAGTAAACACAGTGCATTTAACCCCATACAAGTAGTGTCTCCATATCTTCAATGCAAACACGACTGCTCCCAGTTCTAGATCATGCGTCGTATAATTCCGCTCGTGAATCTTTAATTGTCGGGATGCGTATGCAATAACTTTCTTCCGTTGCATAAGAACGCAACCAAAACCTTGTCGCGAAGCGTCACAATATATTTCAAAATCATCGTTCCCTTCTGGTAACGATAAAATAGGCGCCGTAGTCAACTTCTTTTTCAGTAATTGAAATGCACTCTCCTGCTCAGAAGTCCATTCATATTTCTTCCCTTTTTGCGTTAACGCTGTCAACGGCTTAGCTATTCGGGAAAAATCTTGAATAAACCTTCTATAATAACCGGCTAAACCCAAAAATTGGCGTATCTGCATTGGTGTCTTAGGAGTCTCCCATTTTTCAATGGCTTCAATTTTTGCTGGATCAACCTGAATTCCTTTGCTACTAACAACGTGGCCAAGAAATTGCACTTCTTTCAACCAGAAAGCACATTTAGAAAATTTAGCATATAGCTGTTCTTTTCTCAACAACTCTAATATCAACCTTAAATGCTGCTCATGCTCTTGCTCACTCTTGGAATAGATAAGAATATCATCAATGAAAACGATAACAAACTTATCTAAATATGGACTACAAACTCGATTCATGAGGTCCATGAATATAGCTGGCGCATTCGTCAATCCAAACGGCATGACCAAAAATTCGTAATGACCGTAGCGTGTCCGAAAAGCAGTTTTCGGTATATCTTCTTCTTTGACACGTAATTGATGATAGCCCGATCTTAGGTCAATTTTCGAGTACACACATGATCCTTGGAGTTGATCAAATAAGTCGTCAATTCTCGGTAGTGGATACCGATTCTTGATAGTTAACTTATTTAATTCACGATAATCTATACACATTCGGAAAGATCCGTCTTTCTTCTTGACGAATAAAATTGGAGCTCCCCACGGTGAAGTACTTGGTCGTATGAATCCACGATCCAGTAATTCTTTTAACTGACTCTGAAGTTCTTTTAACTCGGACGGTGCAAGTCTATATGGAGCACGGGCAACCGGTGCAGCTCCTGGTACAAGATCTATTTGAAATTCTACAGATCTAAATGGAGGTAATCCCGGCAACTCTTCCGGAAATACTTCAGGAAAATCTCTTGGCACAGGCACGTCATTGATGCACTTCTCTTTTTCTTTCTTTTCGACTTTATTAACATGTGTTAAGATAGCATAGCACCCTTTCTTCAAGCACTTTTGAGCTTTCAAATAACTAATGAGTTTTAGCTTTGAGTTACCCTTCTCTCCATAAATCATTACTGGCGTTTTATCCTTACGAGGAATGCGAATTGCCTTCTTGGCGCACACAACTTCAGCTCCTATTTTGGACATCCAGTCCATGCCGATTATTACATCAAAACTTCCTAATTCTACGGGTATCAAATCAATCTTAAATGTTTCTCCGGCTAAATTTATTTTACAATCACGGCAAATTTTATCGGCTTTAATTAGTTTACCATTAGCTAACTCAATCATGTACTTAGCATCTAGAGGTAATGATGAACAATTCAATTTAGCGTAAAAGTCTCTACACACATAACTTCTATCAGCACCAGTATCAAATATAATAGATGCGGATAAGTTATTAATGGTAAACGTACCCGTAACAAGCTCCGGGTCTTCACATGCCTCTCTAGCATTAATAACAAATGCTCTCCCACGTGCAGGTCCGATATTCTTCTCTGGATTTGGGCACTGGCTCTTATAGTGACCTTGTTTTCCACACCCAAAACAAGTAATGGTAGCCAAAGCAGTTCTATTTGCATTGGTGGCAAGAGTCTTGGTACCATTTGTATTTGTAACGAGAGCCCTACAATCTTCAGCAAGATGACCCTTTCGATTACATTTGTTGCATACCACATTACAGTAACTAGAGTGATGTTTGTGGCATCGGTTGCATAAAGGATTTTGTCCTTTATAACCAAAGCTTAAACCACTACCCGCACCTTGCGTGTTTTCTTGTTTCTTAAAATATTGTTGTTGGTTACCTCGATCATAATTTCCATTCCACTTTCTTTTGTTACCTGATACCTTCACATCAGTATTGGATACTTTCTTATCCATGATGACCTGATCCATTAGCTCGTTTGCCATGGTTATAGCTTCATGAATTGTCTTAGGTTTCGATGCTGTAACATTTGCCTTGACCTTTTTGGGCAAACCATCTTTGTACATTTCAATCTTCCGTTCTTCGGTTGGAACCAATTCAGGACATAGCAAAACTAATTCCATGAATCGCTGATTGTAGTTGGTGATTTCAGTACCAATAACCTTCAGACTTCGTAACTCATCTTCCAACTTCCTAACCTCGTTCCTTGGACAATATTCGTTGATTAACATTGTTTTGAATTCTTCCCACGGAGTATCATAAGCTACATCTCCTCCTTCAGCCTTCACATAATTTTTCCACCACGTGAGTGCACTATCTTGTAAAGTGCACGATGCATACTTGGTCATGTCCTTTTCAACACAACCACTGATTTTAAACACAGTCTCCATCTTTTCTATCCACCGGGTTAAACCGATTGGTCCTTCTGTTCCACTGAATGATGAGGGCTTGCAAGCTTGAAAAGTTTTGTAAGTGCACCCCACACGAGGATTTGGGTTAACTGCAGCACCTCTTGCAGCCTCGACCCATAACATTCTGTCGTTCACTCGCTGATTGATGAGTTCCTGGATTTCTTGTTCCGTCATTCGATTCAATCGCGCCATTTCCTAATGAAAGAAAATAATTATTCACATGGATTATTATAGATGTAGTGTGTATTTATAGTACATTATAGCTTGTTAATAATATGAACCAGGTATTATTATAAAAGCCTTTTCTTCTTATTAGCGTTTTATAATTATATCTAGGGTAGTACCTACCCGTTAATGTCCATACTTAATAGCTTAGTACAGAATCAATTACTACCATCTAAATAATACTTAACCATGGAAAATTATTGCATTTCACACTTCACTATTTTACATATGCTTATCTTACATCGAACATTAAGCAAACCACACTAATAATATTATACAAAACATTATATGATCCCATGGTTTAATACGGCAGCGCATCGTTTGGTCTATTTTCTAGGACGTTTAGGTTCAAAGAATCGCTTAACGCTTATCCTGGCTGTCTGCCTATATTTTGGCTGTGGGACTGAAGAACTGGATGCCGGGATAGAACGAATAGGAATAGCGGGAATAGGGGTGGTAGTGTCTAGTGGAGTTGGTGCCACATCATCCTTACTAAACTCGGGATTTGAATTTTCTAATTCATTAGCCTTTCGTTTCTTTCCTAGTTCGAACTCGTCTTTTGTAATTTCCTGTATTTCTTCCTCGGGTTCACTTTCCTCCTCGGGTTCACTTTCCTCCTCGGGTTCACTTTCCTCCTCGGGTTCACTTTCCGGGTTCTCTATAGTCGGTTCATCCGGAATTTGTGAGTCTTCCCCAAAGATATTATTTTCGTCATCGGATAGGTTAATGACTGGAACACCATCTGAAGATTCTGGTTCGGAGTCGCTGAACGTGATGATAAGTTTTGAGCCCGACATCTATCACACAACAACTAACCCATTAGTACTACATAATATTTACATATAAATTTTAACCAACAATGATAAGCAATGGTTTTTAAATCAAACCCGGTCAAAGTCCAGACTTACTAATGTATCCTAACGACTTATCAGTTAGACACACTAATGCAAACCTGGTTCGCTAAGACCACCGCTCTGATACCACATGTCATAACCCGTCCTTAACCATAAGAACGTGTTAGATAACGTATGATTTCATTGCGAGGTATTGACCTCTATATGCGACATTTTTAAAAGAGAAACTGCATATATTATACATTACAAACCATAACCATTATTTTTGTTACAAGCTTTAGACAATAAAAAGATGATTATCGTTTAGCGATAATCTTCGACTTACAAACTTTACATATAATGATAACAACACGATTTCGAGCATATTTTACAACACAAATCCTTGGGTATGCAGTTTTATTTTTGACACAAATATGCGTACGCAAGATCCTGCTCAAATTCAACATAATGCAGCGGAAGCTTCTAATTATCACCTGAGAATAGACATGTTTAAAACGTCAACATAAAGTTGGTGAGATATAGGTTTAATGCCGGCAGCGATATAAATATAGACCACAAGATTTCATATATAAACATTTTAATAAAAATATTCTAAGTGGTTGAGCACTTGGTAACCATACTTAACATTTAATCACGTCGCATATTCCCTTTATTATGAAATCTTACTACACCGTACCAAGTGTAGTCATGAAACGAAGTACTGTGCAACCGTTGAATACTGGTCGTCCAGTCCGGTTGGGGTTGTCAGGCCCGATAGATCTATCAACAGGATTCGCGTTTACAATACCGCTGTAAATAATAGTTACCAAGCTACAGGGAAGTATGCCAGTGGTACAACTCAACGTAGAATATATTTTTCAGTTACTTGTGTCCATATCGTAAAACATAAAATACATGTATTCTCATCCCGAAATATTTAGAGTTTAAAAGTGGGACTATATACTCACTTTCGTCTTGAAGATATATATATAATTTGACTTGGTCTCCGGTTGATATCACGAACCTATCCATATATAATATATCAATACCTTTTCTTTTTAAACAAACGTCACATATATATACTTGTTATACTTTTAATACTTTGAATAATTCCTTAGTCCGTAGTTAGCAGTTCGTTGTTAGTAATTCAATTTTAATGGTTCATTTTTAGATGTTTAATATACCCGCAATGAAATAAATAAAACCCCCAACGAAATAAATAAAACCCCATCGTATATGTATTGGTCGAGATTAATCTTGACCCACGGTACCGGTGTTGTCAAATGACGTGTTGCGTACATAAAGTACCGGTGTTGTCAAATGACGTGTTGCGTACAATCATGGGATCTTATGATTAATCTTCTCGTGTTGTTTACGGGTGATCCTGAACCATATAAAATTAAATTATGAGTACATATATATAAAATATCATGTTATTTTAAAAAGATGTGATTTATTTAATTTTCTCCAATTATTTTCGTAGCTAAACTAGTCTTAGATATCCGATCTCGTTTTGGTCATAGTTTCTTCGTTACAACTCCGTTTTCGTTGATTCAACTTGCCACTTCCTTGGATCGAGTCCCTCTTTAAGACTATGAACTGTAAATACCTTAGTTTGTATTCAAAATCACAGGTCATAGGTCAAACTTTAGTGAAACTTATGAAGTTGATCATTTTCCATCATGTAAACAACCTTAAATGATTATTTTTCTAAAAATACTTATACTTTGAGTTAAATCATGAAATTTTTATGTGTTAACATATTCATAGTAAATATCAATTTTCCAGAAAATAAGCCTCCAATTCAAAGTTCAAAATAGTTTTTAATTATCCAACCCAAAATAGCCCCCGGTTACACTCCGACGTCGTAAAAACAGTTTTTAAGGTAATCTTTCAAAAACCAAGTTATACCTTGTTAAGTTAACATATATTTAAGTTATATTACAGGTCTTGAAGTATTTTAAAAGTTAAGTTAGAAGGATCTATTTAGTTTGCAAACAAGTTTGAAAATATTCAAACTATGTTCTTGTTGTTAAAATCTTATACCACAAAATAAGATAGCTATATATATATGAGTCGAATAAGGTTATGAACAAAGTTACTACCTCAAGTTACTTGGACAAGATTGATGTAAAAGAGGAGTAAGAACCTAGAACCAAAAGGGTGATGGAAGTGGATGAAAGATTGGAAGTAAGTTGGTGTTCTTGGAAGGATTTCTTGAAGTGTTTTTGTAAGGTTTTCTTATGAGGTTTAAGTGTTGTTTTTGAAGCTAAATGATGGGGAAAATGCTTGGAGATGATCAAGTATGAAGTTAAGAGTATTTTGAGAGAGAAATGGAAGTGTAAGTATGAGAAAATGGGGTGAAGAAATGGTGTGCATGCATAAAAACGTTTTTAGGTTATAAAGGAAAAAAAAAAGATACCTAACTTTGTTTTCTTGCTAAATAATTCATGCTACTTGACAAATGGTTGATTCCACATGTTTCTTAATCATTTAAGGCTGCTAAGGAGCAGATTTTTATTGGTATATACCAATAGTAAATACATCTAGAAGCTGCGTATGATACGGGTACATATACTCTAGGTATACGTATAGAAATCTTTGAGGAAACGGAACGAGGATTCAAATATAGCTATCTTTTGTAAATATACTTATATTGTTTTATGTATGTAAGCCCTTTAAAAGTGATAAAATACATATCTATACGATGCATGTATAAGTAATATAGGTTATAAGTATTTACGTCGAAAAACATTACGTATAGTTATCGTTTTGAAAACTTAAGTTAGTAGTTTTAAAATATACTTATAACTTATTGTTATTAATACAAAATGAGATATTAAAACATTCTTAGATCATGTTAAATATGTATATATACATATATATACACAAACGTATAATTATCATATGTTATATAGTTCGTGATATCATCGGTCAAACTAGACGGTCAAACGTTGTGTAAACTCTTTTCGGAAATATAAATCTCGACAATTTGGATTGCTTATCATGTTGGTAAGGTTTAATTTATGTAAATATTAATCTTATAAGTATAGAACGATCGAAAAAGTGCGGGTCGTTACAAATGGTCATAACGGTTACTTTCCACAAGACCAAGGATGGGAAGTCGTCTTAGTAAAACCAGAATGCATGACTTGTTTCTGGACTTATGAATTACGTGTCTTTATTTCTTTTGCTGAACAACTTGCATATTGAAATGTCCCGTTCTTATTGATTAAAAACGTTCCAAATTAATTGATTTCGTTGCGAGGTTTTGACCTCTATATGAGACGTTTTTCAAAGACTGCATTCATTTTTAAAACAAACCATAACCTTTATTTCATAAATAAAGGTTTAAAAAGCTTTACGTAGATTATCAAATAATGATAATCTAAAATATCCTGTTTACACACGACCATTACATAATGGTTTACAATACAAATATGTTACATCGAAATCAGTTTCTTGAATGCAGTTTTTACACAATATCATACAAACATGGACTCCAAATCTTGTCCTTATTTTAGTATGCAACAGCGGAAGCTCTTAGTATTCACTTGAGAATAAACATGCTTTAAACGTCAATAAAAATGTTGGTGAGTTATAGGTTTAACCTATATATATCAAATCGTAACAATAGACCACAAGATTTCATATTTCAATACACATCCCATACATAGAGATAAAAATCATTCATATGGTGAACACCTGGTAACCGACATTAACAAGATGCATATATAAGAATATCCCCATCATTCCGGGACACCCTTCGGATATGATATAAATTTCGAAGTACTAAAGCATCTGGTACTTTGGATGGGGTTTGTTAGGCCCAATAGATCTATCTTTAGGATTCGCGTCAATTAGGGTGTCTGTTCCCTAATTCTTAGATTACTAGACTTAATAAAAAGGGGCATATTCGATTTCGATAATTCAACCATAGAATGTAGTTTCACGTACTTGTGTCTATTTTGTAAATCATTTATAAAACCTGCATGTATTCTCATCCCAAAAATATTAGATTTTAAAAGTGGGACTATAACTCACTTTCACAGATTTTTACTTCGTCGGGAAGTAAGACTTGGCTACTGGTTGATTCACGAACCTATAACAATATATACATATATATCAAAGTATGTTCAAAATATATTTACAACATTTTTAATATATTTTGATGTTTTAAGTTTATTAAGTCAGCTGTCCTCATTAGTAACCTACAACTAGTTGTCCACAGTTAGATGTACAGAAATAAATCGATAAATATTATCTTGAATCAATCCACGACCCAGTGTATACGTATCTCAGTATTGATCACAACTCAAACTATATATATTTTGGAATCAACCTCAACCCTGTATAGCTAACTCCAACATTCACATATAGAGTGTCTATGGTTGTTCTGAAATATATATAGATGTGTCGACATGATAGGTCGAAACATTGTATACGTGTCTATGGTATCTCAAGATTACATAATATACAATACAAGTTGATTAAGTTATGGTTGGAATAGATTTGTTACCAATTTTCACGTAGCTAAAATGAGAAAAATTATCCAATATTGTTTTACCCATAACTTCTTCATTTTAAATCCGTTTTGAGTGAATCAAATTGCTATGGTTTCATATTGAATCTATTTTATGAATCTAAACAGAAAAAGTATAGGTTTATATTCAGAAAAATAAGTTACAAGTCATTTTTGTAAAGGTAGTCATTTCAGTCGAAAGAACGACGTCTAGATGACCATTTTAGAAAACATACTTCCACTTTGAGTTTAACCATAATTTTTGGATATAGTTTCATGTTCCTAATAAAAATCATTTTCCCAGAATAACAACTTTTAAATCAAAGTTTATCATAGTTTTTAATTAACGAACCCAAAACAGCCCGCGATGTTACTACGACGGCGTAAATCCGGTTTTACGGTGTTTTTCGTGTTTCCAGGTTTTAAATCATTAAGTTAGCATATCATATAGATATAGAACATGTGTTTAGTTGATTTTAAAAGTCAAGTTAGAAGGATTAACTTTATTTGCGAACAAGTTTAGAATTAACTAAACTATGTTCTAGTGATTACAAGTTTATAACGTTGAATAAGACAGCTTTTTAAGTATGAATCGAATGATGTTATGAACATCATTACTAGCTCAAGTTCCTTAGATAAACCTACTGGAAATGAGAAAAATGGATCTAGCTTCAAAGGATCCTTGGATGGCTTGAAAGTTCTTGAAGCAGAATCATGACACGAAAACAATTTCAAGTAAGATTTTCACTCGAAATAAGATTGTTATAGTTATAGAAAGTGAATTGAAGTTTGAATATGATTATTACCTTGTATTAGAAAGATAACCTACTGTAATTAACAAAGGTTTGTTGATCTTGGATGATTACTTGGAATGGATTTAGAAAACTTGGAAGTAAACTTGCAATCTTGGAAGTATTCTTGATTTTATGAAACTAGAACTTTTGGAATCTATGAAGAACACTTAGAACTTGAAGATAGAACTTGAGAGAGATCAATTATATGAAGAAAATTGAAGAATGAAAGTGTTTGTAGGTGTTTTTGGTCGTTGGTGTATGGATTAGATATAAAGGATATGTAATTTTGTTTTCAAGGTAAATAAGTCATGAATGATTACTCATATTTTTGTAATTTTATGAGATATTTTATGCTAGTTGCCAAATGATGGTTCCCACATGTGTTAGATGACTCACATGGGCTGCTAAGAGCTGATCATTGGAGTGTATATACCAATAGTACATACATCTAAAAGCTGTGTATTGTACGAGTACGAATACGGGTGCATACGAGTAGAATTGTTGATGAAACTGAACGAGGATGTAATTGTAAGCATTTTTGTTAAGTAGAAGTATTTTGATAAGTGTCTTGAAGTCTTTCAAAAGTGTATGAATACATATTAAAACACTACATGTATATACATTTTAACTGAGTCGTTAAGTCATTGTTAGTCGTTACATCTAAATGTTGTTTTGAAACCTTTAGGTTAACGATCTTGTTGAATGTTGTTAACCCATTGTTTATTATAACAAATGAGATGTTAAATTGTTATATTATCATGATATTATGATATATAATATATCTTAGTATGATATATATACAGTTAAATGTCGTTACAACGATAATCGTTACATATATGTCTCGTTTCGAAATCATTAAGTTAGTAGTCTTATTTTTACATATGTATTTCATTGTTAATACACTTAATAATATATTTACTTATAATTTAACATAATTAACCAAGTGTATCAATATCTTAATATGATTCATATGTACCTAGTAAGACGTTGTTATAACGATAATCGTTATATATATCGTTTTTGAGTTTCTTAAATTAATAGTCTCATTTTTATGTATATAACTCATTGTTAAAATACCTAATGAGATACATACTTATAATAAAATCATGTTAACTATATATATAACCATATATATGTCATCGTATAGTTTTTACAAGTTTTAACGTTCGTGAATCACCGGTCAACTTGGGTGGTCAATTGTCTATATGAAACCTATTTTAATTAATCAAGTCTTAACAAGTTTGATTGCTTAACATGTTGGAAACACTTAATCATGTAAATAACAATTTCATTTAATATATATATAAACATGGAAAAGTTCGGGTCACTACAGTACCTACCCGTTAAATAAATTTCATCCCGAAATTTTAAGCAGTTGGAGGTGTTGACGTATCTTCTGGAAATAAATGCGGGTATTTCTTCTTCATCTGATCTTCACGCTCCCAGGTGAACTTGGGTCCTCTACGAGCATTCCATCGAACCTTAACAATCGGTATCTTGTTTTGTTTAAGTCTCTTAACCTCACGATCCATTATTTCGACGGGTTCTTCAATGAATCGAAGTTTTTCATTGATTTCGATTTCATCCAACGGAATAGTGAGATCTTCTTTAGCAAAACATTTCTTCAAATTTAAGACGTGGAAAGTGTTATGTACAGCCGCGAGTTGTTGAGGTAGCTCCAGTTGGTAAGCTACTGGTCCGACACGATCTATAATCTTGAATGGTCCAATGCTTGCTGTAATGTCTGCCAGAATCTTGAAATAAATCTGCCATCCCTATCAGAGATAATAGAGATTGGTATTCCATGTTTGGAGACGACTTCCTTCAAATACAGTCGTGCTAACTTCTCCATCTTGTCATCTTCTCTTATTGGAAGGAAGTGTGCTGATTTGGTGAGACGATCAACTGTTACCCAAATAGTATCAAAACCACTTGCAGTCCTTGGCAATTTAGTGATGAAATCCATGGTAATGTTTTCCCATTTCCATTCCGAGATTTCGGGTTATTAAAGTAGACCTGATGGTTTCTGATGCTCAGCTTTGACCTTAGAACACGTCAAACATTCTCCTACATATTTAGCAATATCAGCTTTCATACCTGGTCACCAAAAAAGTTTCTTAAGATCCTTGTACATCTTCCCCGTTCCAGGATGTATTGAGTATCTGGTTTTATGAGCTTCTCTAAGTACCATTTCTCTCATAACTCCAAATTTTGGTACCCAAATTCTTTCAGCCCTATACCGGGTTTCGTCTTCCTGAATATTAAGATGCTTCTCCGATCCTTTGGGTATTTCATCCTTTAAATTTCCCTCTTTTAAAACTCCTTGTTGCGCCTCCTTTATTTGAGTAGTAAGGTTAGTGTGAATCATTATATTCATAGATTTTACTCGAATGGGTTCTCTGTCCTTTCTGCTCAAGGCGTCGGCTACCACATTTGCCTTCCCCGGGTGGTAACGAATCTCAAAGTCGTAATCATTCAACAATTCAATCCACCTACGCTACCTCATATTCAGTTGTTTCTGATTAAATATGTGTTGAAGACTTTTGTGGTCGGTATATATAATACTTTTGACCCCATATAAGTAGTGCCTCCAAGTCTTTAATGCAAAAACAACCACGCCTAATTCCAAATCATGCGTCGTATAATTTTGCTCGTGAATCTTCAATTGTCTAGACGCATAAGCAATCACCTTCGTCCGTTGCATTAATACACAACCGAGACCTTGCTTTGATGCGTCACAATAAATCACAAAATCATCATTCCCTTCAGGCAATGACAATATAGGTGCCGTAGTTAGCTTTTTCTTCAATAATTGAAACGCCTTCTCTTGTTCATCCTTCCATTCAAATTTCTTCCCTTTATGCGTTAATGCAGTCAAGGGTTTTGCTATTTTGGAGAAATCTTGGATGAATCTTCTGTAGTAACCAGCCAATCCTAAAAATTGACGTATATGCTTCGGAGTTTTTGGGGTTTCCCACTTTTCAACGGTTTCGATCTTTGCCGGGTCCACCTGGATACCTTCTTTGTTCACTATGTGACCGAGGAATTGAACTTCTTCCAACCAAAATGCACAGTTTTTCTTTCCTCAATACTTCTAGCACTTTTCTCAAATGTTCTTCGTGCTCTTGATCATTATTTGAGTAAATAAGTATGTCATCAATGAAAACAATGACAAACTTGTCAAGATATGGCCCACACACTCGGTTCATAAGGTCCATGAACACAGCTGGTGCGTTAGTCAATCCAAACGGCATAACCATAAACTCGTAATGACCATAACGAGTCCTAAAAGCAGTTTTTGGAATATCATCCTCCTTTACTCGCATTTGATGATATCCAGAACGTAAATCGATCTTTGAATAAACTGACGAGCCTTGTAGTTGATCAAATAAGTCGTCAATTCTCGGCAGTGGATAACGGTTTTTGATGGTAAGTTTGTTCAACTCTCTGTAGTCAATACACAACCTAAATGTACCATCCTTCTTCTTGACAAACAAAAAAGGAGCTCCCCATGGTGATGTACTTGGTCGAATGAAACCACGTTCTAATAGTTCTTGCAGTTGGCTTTGCAGTTCTTTCATCTCGCTGGGTGCGAGTCTATAAGGAGCACGAGCTATTGGTGCAGCTCCTGGTACAAGATCTATTTGAAATTCAACAAATCGATGTGGAGGTAGTCCCGGTAATTCTTTCGGAAATACATCGGGAAATTCTTTTGCGACGGGAACATCATTGATGCTCTTTTCTTCAGTTTGCACTTTCTCGACGTGTGCTAGAACAGCATAGCAACCTTTTCTTATTAGTTTTTGTGCCTTCAAATTACTAATAAGATGTAGCTTCATGTTGCCATTTTCTCCGTACACCATTAAGGGTTCTCCTTCTTCTCGTACAATGCGAATTGCATTTTTGTAACATACGATCTCTGCTTTCACCTTCTTCAGCCAGTCCATGCCAACTATTACATCAAAACTCCCTAACTCTACTGGTATCAAATCAATCTTAAATATTTCGGTACCCAGTTTAATTTCTCGATTCCGGCATATATTATCTGCTGAAATTAATTTACCGTTTGCTAACTCGAGTAAAAATTTACTATCCAACGTCGTCAATGGACAACTTAATTTAGCACAAAAATCTCTACTCATATAGCTTCTATCCGCACCCGAATCAAATAAAACGTAAGCAGATTTATTGTCAATAAGAAACGTACCCGTAACAAGCTCCGGGTCTTCCTGTGCCTCTGCCGCATTAATATTGAAAACTCTTCCGCGGCCTTGTCCATTCGTGTTCTCCTGGTTTGGGCAATTTCTAATAATGTGGCCTGGTTTTCCACATTTATAACAAACTACATTGGAATAACTTGCTCCGACACTACTTGCTCCGCTATTACTCGTTCCGACACCATTTGTTCCTTTCGTTATGTTAACCCCTGGTCCGTAGACCTCACACTTCATCGCGCTATGACCATTTCTTTTACACTTGTTGCAAAATTTGGTGCAGAATCCCGAGTGATACTTTTCACACCTTTGGCATAGCTACTTCTGATTGTTGTTGTTGTTGTGGTTGTTATTGTTGTTGGGACGATTGTTGCAGTTGTTGTTGTTGTTGTTGTTGTTGTTGTTGTTGTTGTTGTTGTTGTTGTTGTTGTTGTTGTTGTTGTTGTTGTTGTTGGGCCGTTTGTTGTAGTTGCGATTGATGTTGCGATTGTTGGGATAATTGTTGAGATTATTATTGTAATTGCTGCTGTTGTTGTATTGGTGATTCTTATCACCGTTTTCCTCCCACTTTCTTTTGACTTGCTTCACATTGGCCTCTTCAGCCGTCTGTTCTTTAATTCTTTCCTCAATCTGGTTCACTAGTTTATGAGCCATTCTACATGCCTGTTGTATGGAGGCGAGCTCGTGTGAACTTATATCTTCTTGGATTCTTTCCGGTAATCCTTTCACAAACGCGTCGATCTTCTCTTCCTCATCTTCGAACGCTCCCGGACACAATAGGCACAATTCTGTGAATCGTCTTTCGTACGTGGTAATATCAAATCCTTGGGTTCGTAACCCTCTAAGTTCTATCTTGAGCTTATTGACCTCGGTTCTGGGACGGTACTTCTCGTTCATCAAGTGCTTGAATGCTGACCACGGTAGTGCGTACGCATCATCTTGTCCCACTTGCTCTAGATAGGTATTCCACCATGTTAACGCAGAACCTGTGAAGATATGCGTAGCGTACTTCACTTTGTCCTCTTCAGTACACTTACTTATGGCAAACACTGATTCGACCTTCTCGGTCTACCGTTTCAATCCGATCGGTCCTTCGGTTCCATCAAATTCCAAAGGTTTGCAGGCAGTGAATTCTTTGTAGGTGCATCCTACACGATTTCCTGTACTGCTAGATCCAAGGTTATTGTTGGTATGTAGCGCAGCCTGTACTGCGGCTATGTTTGAAGCTAGAAAAGTACGGAATTCCTCTTCATTCATATTCACGATGTGTCGAGTAGTCAGTGCCATTTCCTTCAAAATAGTCAAATGGAACAAGTTAATCATACAGAATATTAAGAGTAGTTAATAGTATTTTGTAGCATAATATGAACTCATTTATAAAAGCTTTTTCTTCATATTAGCGTTTTATAAGTTTAAATTCGGGTAGTACCTACCCGTTAAGTTCATACTTAGTAGCTAATATACAATTCTACTACTACAATTCTATATGAAAAACTGATTATAATAATATTTCGCGTTCAAACTTTTATACAATATTTTACAAACTTACAATACCGCTTATTTTACATAAAGCATGAAATATAGCACACAATAACTTTGATACAAGATAGTTGTGAAGATAATTCTAACTAGTACACAAGTCGTTCAGCAAAGGTAATAAAGACACGTAATTCATACGTCTAGAAACAGGTCATGCATTCTGGTTTTACTAGGACTACTTCCCATCCTTGGTCTTGTGGAACATAACCGTTATGGCCGTTGATAAGATAGCGTGTTGTAACGTCGTCAAAGGGACGAGGGTTACGTAATGACCAACAGTCTCGTAATAACCTAAAAACCTCATTTCTTACCCCAATTACCGACTCCGTCACTTGTGGGAATGTTTTGTTTAATAGTTGTAGCCCGATGTTCTTGTTCTCACTTTGGTGAGAAGCGAACATTACTAACCCGTAAGCATAACATGCTTCTTTATGTTGCATGTTAGCCGCTTTTTCTAAATCACGAAGTCCTATATTCGGATATATTGAGTCAAAATAATTTCTTAACCCGTTGCGTAAAATAGCATTTGGGTTCCCCGCAATATATGCGTCAAAGTAAACACATCGTAACTTATGGATTTCCCAATGTGATATCCCCCATCTTTCGAACAAAAGCCTTTTATAAACCAAGGCATTCTTGGAACGTTCTTCGAATGTCTTACAAACTGATCTCGCCTTAAATAGTTGTGCCGAGGAATTCTGACCGACTCTAGACAAGATTTATCAATCATGTCTCCGGGTAGGTCTCTTAAAATATTGGGTTGTCTATCCATTTTGTGTTTTTATACTGTAAAATAGACAAGAGTTAGATTCAAAAAAAAAAAACACTTATTAATACAAGCAATTTTTACATATATCATAAAGCATAAGCACACTATATTACATATATTACACCACACGAATACAACTATCTTATTCCGACTCGCTCGTTTCTTCTTCTTCAGTTTTGGTTCGTTTTGCCAAGTTTCTAGGGATATATGATGTTCCCCTAATACGAGCCGTCGTTTTCCACATTGGTTTATAAAAACCTGGTGGTTTAGAGGTTCCCGGGTTATTGTTACAACTTAAGAAATACGGGTGTTGACGATACATATAAAGTTCATCGGGTTTGGAATCAAATTTCTCTATTTTTATGCCATTTCTCTTATTGTTCTCTTTTGCCTTATTAAATTGTGTTGGGGTAATTTCTATAACATCATCGGAATCCTTGTCGGGATCCGATTCATCGGAGAATTGGTAATCCTCCCAATACTTTGCTTCCTTGGCGGAAACACCATTGACCATAATTAACTTTGGTCGGTTGGTTGAGGATTTTATTCTACTTAACCGTTTTATTATTTCCCCCACTGGTTCTATTTCTTCTTCCGGTTCCGATTCTTCTTCCGGTTCTGATTCTTCTTCCGGTTCTGATTCTTCTTCCGGTTCCGACTCTTCTTCCGGTTCCTCTTCGGGAACTTGTGAATCAGTCCACGAATCATTGCAATTTACATTTGACTCTTCATTATTATTAGGTGAGTCAATGGGACTTGTTCTAGAGGTAGACATCTATCACATAATATCAAACACGTTAAGAGATTAATATATCACATAATATTCACATGTTAAAAATATATAGTTTCCAACAAAATTTGTTAAGCAATCATTTTTCAAGTAAACACGGTCGAAGTCCAGACTCGCTAATGCATCCTAACAAACTCGATAAAACACACTAATGCAAAATTCTGGTTCTCTAAGACCAACGCTCGGATACCAACTGAAATGTCCCGTTCTTATTGATTAAAAACGTTCCATATTAATTGATTTCGTTGCGAGGTTTTGACCTCTATATGAGACGTTTTTCAAAGACTGCATTCATTTTTAAAACAAACCATAACCTTTATTTCATAAATAAAGGTTTAAAAAGCTTTACGTAGATTATCAAATAATGATAATCTAAAATATCCTGTTTACACACGACCATTACATAATGGTTTACAATACAAATATGTTACATCGAAATCAATTTCTTGAATGCAGTTTTTACACAATATCATACAAACATGGACTCCAAATCTTGTCCTTATTTTAGTATGCAACAGCGGAAGCTCTTAGTATTCACCTGAGAATAAACATGCTTTAAACGTCAACAAAAATGTTGGTGAGTTATAGGTTTAACCTATATATATCAAATCGTAACAATAGACCACAAGATTTCATATTTCAATACACATCCCATACATAGAGATAAAAATCATTCATATGGTGAACACCTGGTAACCGACATTAACAAGATGCATATATAAGAATATCCCCATCATTCCGGGACACCCTTCGGATATGATATAAATTTCGAAGTACTAAAGCATCCGGTACTTTGGATGGGGTTTGTTAGGCACAATAGATCTATCTTTAGGATTCGCGTCAATTAGGGTGTCTGTTCCCTAATTCTTAGATTACCAGACTTAATAAAAAGGGGCATATTCGATTTCGATAATTCAACCATAGAATGTAGTTTCACGTACTTGTGTCTATTTTGTAAATCATTTATAAAACCTGCATGTATTCTCATCCCAAAAATATTAGATTTTAAAAGTGGGACTATAACTCACTTTCACAGATTTTTACTTCGTCGGGAAGTAAGACTTGGCCACTGGTTGATTCACGAACCTATAACAATATATACATATATATCAAAGTATGTTCAAAATATATTTACAACATTTTTAATATATTTTGATGTTTTAAGTTTATTAAGTCAGCTGTCCTCGTTAGTAGTCTACAACTAGTTGTCCACAGTTAGATGTATATAAATAAATCAATAAATATTATTTTGAATCAATCCACGACCCAGTGTATACGTATCTCAGTATTGATCACAACTCAAACTATATATATTTTGGAATCAACCTCAACCCTGTATAGCTAACTCCAACATTCACATATAGAGTGTCTATGGTTGTTCCGAAATATATATAGATGTGTCGACATGATAGGTCAAAACATTGTATACGTGTCTATGGTATCTCAAGATTACATAATATACAATACAAGTTGATTAAGTTATGGTTGGAATAGATTTGTTACCAATTTTCACGTAGCTAAAATGAGAAAAATTATCCAATCTTGTTTTACCCATAACTTCTTCATTTTAAATCCGATTTGAGTGAATCAAATTGCTATGGTTTCATATTGAACTCTATTTTATGAATCTAAACAGAAAAAGTATAGTTTTATAGTCGGAAAAATAAGTTACAAGTCGTTTTTGTAAAGGTAGTCATTTAAGTCGAAAGAACGACGTCTAGATGACCATTTTAGAAAACATACTTCCACTTTGAGTTTAACCATAATTTTTGGATATAGTTTCATGTTCATAATAAAAATCATTTTCCCAGAATAACAACTTTTAAATCAAATTTTATCATAGTTTTTAATTAACTAACCCAAAACAGCCCGCGGTGTTACTACGACGGCGTAAATCCGGTTTTACGGTGTTTTTCGTGTTTTCAGGTTTTAAATCATTAAGTTAGCATATCATATAGATATAGAACATGTGTTTAGTTGATTTTAAAAGTCAAGTTAGAAGGATTAACTTTATTTGCGAACAAGTTTAGAATTAACTAAACTATGTTCTAGTGATTACAAGTTTATAACGTTGAATAAGACAGCTTTTTAAGTATGAATCGAATGATGTTATGAACATCATTACTACCTCAAGTTCCTTGGATAAACCTACTGGAAATGAGAAAAATGGATCTAGCTTCAAAGGATCCTTGGATGGCTTGAAAGTTCTTGAAGCAGAATCATGACAAGAAAACAATTTCAAGTAAGATTTCCACTCGAAATAAGATTGTTATAGTTATAGAAAGTGAATTAAAGTTTGAATATGATTATTACCTTGTATTAGAAAGATAACCTACTGTAATTAACAAAGGTTTCTTGATCTTGGATGATTACTTGGAATGGATTTAGAAAACTTGGAAGTAAACTTGCAATCTTGGAAGTATTCTTGATTTTATGAAACTAGAACTTTTGGAATTTATGAAGAACACTTAGAACTTGAAGATAGAACTTGAGATAGATCAATTAGATGAAGAAAATTGAAGAATTAAAGTGTTTGTAGGTGTTTTTGGTCGTTGATGTATGGATTAGATATAAAGGATATGTAATTTTGTTTTCATGTAAATAAGTCATGAATGATTACTCATATTTTTGTAATTTTATGAGATATTTCATGCTAGTTGCCAAATGATGGTTCCCACATGTGTTAGGTAACTCACATGGGCTGCTAAGATCTGATCATTGGAGTGTATATACCAATAGTACGTACATCTAAAAGCTGTGTATTGTACGAGTACGAATACGGGTGCATACGAGTAGAATTGTTGATGAAACTGAACGAGGATGTAATTGTAAGCATTTTTGTTAAGTAGAAGTATTTTGATAAGTGTCTTGAAGTCTTTCAAAAGTGTATGAATACATATTAAAACACTACATGTATATACATTTTAACTGAGTCGTTAAGTCATTGTTAGTCGTTACATGTAAATGTTGTTTTGAAACCTTTAGGTTAACGATCTTGTTGAATGTTGTTAACCCATTGTTTATTATAACAAATGAGATGTTAAATTTTTATATTATCATGATATTATGATATATAATATATCTTAGTATGATATATATACAGTTAAATGTCGTTACAACGATAATTGTTACATATATGTCTCGTTTCGAAATCATTAAGTTAGTAGTCTTATTTTTACATATGTATTTCATTGTTAATACACTTAATAATATATTTACTTATCATTTAACATAATTAACCAAGTGTATCAATATCTTAATATGATTCATATGTACCTAGTAAGACGTTGTTATAACGATAATCGTTATATATATCGTTTTCGAGTTTTTTAAATTAATAGTCTCATTTTTATGTATATAACTCATTGTTAAAATACCTAATGAGATACATACTTATAATAAAATCATGTTAACTATATATATAACCATATATATGTCATCGTATAGTTTTTACAAGTTTTAATGTTCGTGAATCACCGGTCAACTTGGGTGGTCAATTGTCTATATGAAACCTATTTTAATTAATCAAGTCTTAACAAGTTTGATTGCTTAACATGTTGGAAACACTTAATCATGTAAATAACAATTTCATTTAATATATATATAAATATGGAAAAGTTCGGGTCACTACATGTATTAACTAGAATTGCCTTTATAACTGCCGAGTAGCAAAGTTATTATGTGCTATATTTCATCCTATATGTAAAATAGCGGTATTGTAAGTTTGTAAAATATTGTATAAATTTGAACGCAAAATTTTATTATAATCAGTTTTTTATATAGAATTGTAGTAGTTGAATTGTATATTATCTACTAAGTATGAACTTAACGGGTAGGTACTACCCGAATTAAAACTATAAAACGCTAATATGAAGAAAAAGCTTTTATAAATGAGTTCATACTATGCTACAAAATACTATTGACTACTCTTAAAATTCTATATGATTAACTTAATTCTTTTGGGCTATTTTTGAAGGAAATGGCACCGACGACTCATCAGAATTTGAACATGAGTGAGGAAGACTTCCGTGTTTTCCTTGCAGCAAACATAGCCGCAGTACAGGCTGCGATGCAAAATAACAATAACTCTGGATCTAACAGTGGAACTAATTCAACAGGAAATCATGTAGGATGCTCCTACAAAGAATTCACTGCCTACAAACCTTTGGAATTTGATGGAACCGAAGGACCAATTGGATTGAAACGGTGGACAGAGAAAGTCGAATCGGTGTTTGCCATAAGTAAGTGTACTGAAGAGGACAAAGTTAAGTACGCTATGCATACCTTCACAGGTACTGCGTTAATGTGGTAGAACACCTATCTTGAATAGGTAGGACAAAATGCTGCTTACGCACTACCGTGGTCGGCATTCAAGCAATTGATGAACGAGCAGTACCGTCCTAGAAACGAAGTCAATAAGCTCAAGGCAGAACTTAGAGAGTTACGAACATAAGGGTTCGACATTACCACATATGAACGACGATTCACAGAGTTGTGCCTATTGTGTCCGAGAGCGTTCTAAGATGAAGAAGAAAAGATCGACGCGTTTGTAAAAGGGTTACCAGTAAGGATTCAAGAAGATGTGAGTTCACACGAGCCCGCTTCTATACAGAAGGCAAGTCGAATGGCTCATAAACTCATAAATCAGATTGAGGGAAGAATTAAAGAGCAGGCGGCTGAAGAAGCCAACACGAAACAACTCAAGAGGAAGTGGGAGGATAACTGTGATAAGAGTCACCAGTACAACAACAACAATAATTACAACCACAATCGCAACAACTATCCCAACAACCGCAACAACAATCGCAACAATAACCGCAATCCTAACAATAACTTCAAAAAACATCCCAACAACAATAACAACTACAATAACCGTTTCAACGACAATAACAATCCCAACAACAACTTCAATAACAACAACGACAACAAAAACCAAAAACAGCCATGTCATAGGTGTGAAGAAAATCACCCGGGGTTTTGTACGACATTTTACAACAGGTGTAAAAGAAATGGTCATAGTGCGACAAAGTGTGAGATCTATGGACCAAAGTTTAACAGAACTAAAGGAACAAATATTGTCGGAACAAGTAATGTCGGAACGAATAGTGTCGGAGCAAGTAATACCAACGCTGTTTGTTATAAATGTGGAAAACCGAGCCACATTATTAGAAATTGCCCGAATTAGGGGAATACTAATGGACAGGGCCATGGAAGAGTTTTCAATATTAATGCGGCAGAAGCACAGGAAGATCCGAAGCTTGTTACGGGTACATTTCTTATTGACGATAAATCTGCTTATGTTTTATTTGATTCGGGTGCGGATAGAAGCTATATGAGTAGAGATTTTTGTGCTAAATTAAGTTGCCCATTGACGCCTTTGGATAGTAAATTTTTACTCAAATTAGCAAACGGTAAATTAATTTCAGCAGATAATATATGTCGGGAGAGAGAAATTAAACTGGGGGATGAAACGTTTAAAATTGATTTAATACCAGTCGAATTAGGGAGTTTTGATGTAATAATTGGCATGGACTGGTTGAAAAAGGTGAGAGCAGAGGTCGTTTGTTACAAAAATGCGATTCGCATTATGCGTGAAAAAGGAAAACCTTTAATGGTGTACGGAGAAAAGAACAACGCGAAATTAAATCTTATTAGTAGTTTGAAGGCGCAAAAACTAATAAGAAAAGGTTGTTACATCATTCTAGCACACATCGAGGAAGTTAAACCTGAAGAAAAGAACATCAGTGATGTTCCCGTCGCAAAAGAATTTCCCGATGTATTTCTGAAAGAATTACCGGGATTACCCCCACATCGATCCGTTGAATTTCAAATAGACCTTGTACCAGGAGCTGCACCAATAGCTCGTGCTCTATACAGACTCGAACCCAGCGAAATGAAAGAATTACAAAGTCAGTTACAGGAACTTTTAGAATGTGGTTTCATTCGACCAAGTACATCACCATGGGGAGCTCCTGTTCTGTTTGTCAAGAAGAAATATGGTACATTCAGGTTGTGTATCGACTACCGAGAGTTAAACAAACTTACCATCAAGAACCGTTACCCATTACCGATAATCGACGACTTATTTGATCAACTGCAAGGCTTGTCGGTTTATTCGAAGATCGATTTACGTTCTAGATATCATCAAATGCGGGTGAAGGAGGATGATATTCCAAAGACTACTTTTAGGATGCATTACGGTCATTACGAGTTTATGGTTATGCCGTTTGGATTGACTAACGCACCAGCTGTGTTTATGGACCTCATGAACCGAGTGTGTGGGCCATATCTTGACAAGTTTGTCATTGTTTTCATCGATGACATACTTATTTACTAAAAGAATGATCAAGAGCACGAAGAACATTTGAGAAAAGTGCTAATGTTACTGAGAAAAGAAAAACTATACGCTAAGTTTTCAAAGTGTGCATTTTGGTTGGAAGAAGTTCAATTCCTCGGTCACATAGTGAACAAAGAAGGTATTCAGGTGGATCCAGCAAAGATTGAAACCGTTGAAAAGTGGGAAACCCCAAAAACTCCGAAACACATACGCCAATCTTTAGGGCTGGCTGGTTATTACAGGAGATTCATCCAAGATTTTTCCAAAATAGCAAAACCCTTGACTGCATTAACGCATAAAGGGAAGAAATTTGAATGGAAGAATGAACAAGAGAAAGCGTTTCAATTATTAAAGAAAAAGTTAACTACGGCACCTATATTGTCATTACCTGAAGGGAATGATGATTTTGTGATATATTGTGACGCCTCAAAGCAAGGTCTCGGTTGTGTATTAATGCAACGAATAAAAGTAATTGCTTATGCGTCTAGACAATTGAAGATTCACGAGCAGAATTATATGACACATGATTTGGAATTAGTTGCGGTTGTTTTTGCATTAAAGACTTGGAGGCACTACTTATATGGGGTCAAAAGTATTATATATACCGACCACAAAAGTCTTCAACACATATTTAATCAGAAACAACTGAACATGAGGCAGTGCAGATGGATTGAATTGTTGAATGATTATGACTTTGAGATTCGTTATCACCCGGGGAAGGCAAATGTGGTAGCTGATGCCTTGAGCAGAAAGGACAGAGAACCCTTTCAAGTAAAAGCTATGAATATAATGATTCACACTAACCTTACTACTCAAATAAAGGAGGCGCAACAAGGAGTTTTAAAAGAGGGAAATTTAAAGGATGAAATACCCAAAGGATCAGAGAAGCATCTTAATATTCGGGAAGACGGAACCCGGTATAGGGCTGAAAGAATTTGGGTACCAAAATTTGGAGATATGAGAGAAATGGTACTTAGAGAAGCTCATAAAACCAGATACTCAATACATCATGGAACGGGGAAGATGTACAAGGATCTCAAGAAACATTTTTGGTGGCTGGGTATGAAAGCTGATGTTGCTAAATACGTAGGAGAATGTTTGACGTGTTCTAAGGTCAAAGCTAAGCATCAGAAACCATCAGGTCTACTTCAACAACCCGAAATCCTGAAATGGAAATGGGAAAACATTACCATGGATTTCATCACTAAATTTCCAAGGACTGCAAGTGGTTTTGATACTATTTGGGTAATAGTTGATCGTCTCACCAAATTAGCACACTTCCTGCCAATAAGAGAAGATGACAAGATGGAAAAGATAGCACGACTGTATTTGAAGGAAGTCGTCTCCAGACATGGAATACCAATCTCTATTATCTCTGATAGGGATGGAAGATTTATTTCACGATTCTGGCAGACATTACAGCAAGCATTAAGAACTCGTCTAGACATGAGTACTACCTATCATCTACAAACTGATGGGCAGAGCGAAAGGACGATACAAACACTTGAAGACATGCTACGAGCATGTGTTATTGATTTCGGAAACAGTAGGGATCGACACCTTCCCTTAGCATAATTTTCCTACAACAACAGCTACCATTCAAGCATTGAGATGGCGCCATTTGAAGCACTTTATGGTAGAAAGTGCAGGTCTCAGATTTGTTGGAGTGAAGTGGGGGATAGACAGATTACGGATCCAGAGATAATACAAGAAACTACCGAGAAGATCATCTAAATTCAACAACGGTTGAAAACCGCCCAAAGTAGACAAAAGAGCTACGCTGACATTAAAAGAAAAGATAAAGAATTTTAAATTGGATAGATGGTCATGCTTAAAGTTGCACCTTAGAAAGGCGTTGTTCGATTTGGTAAACTAGGGAAATTAAATCCAAGGTATATTGGACCATTCAAGGTTATTGAACGTGTCGGACCAGTAGCTTACCTACTTGAGTTACTTCAACAACTCACAGCTGTACATAACACTTTCCACGTCTAAAATTTGAAGAAATGTTTTGCTAAAGAAGATCTCACTATTCCGTTAGACGAAATCCAAATCAACGAAAAACTTTAATTCATCGAAGAACCCGTCGAAATAATGGATCGTGAGGTTAAAAGACTTAAGCAAAATAAGATACCAATTGTTAAGGTTCGATGGAATGCTCGTAGAGGACCCGATTTCACCTGGGAATGAGAAGATCAGATGAAGAAGAAATACCCGCACTTATTTCGAGAAGATACGTCAACACCTCCAATTGCTTAAAATTTTGGGACGAGATTTATTTAACGAGTAGGTACTGTAGTGACCCGAACTTTTCCATGTTTATATATATTAAATGAAGTTGATATTTACATGATTAAGTGTTTCCAACATGTTAAGCAATCAAACTTGTTATGACTTGATTAATTGAAATAGGTTTTATATAGACAATTGACCACCCAAGTTGACCGGTGATTCACGAACGTTAAAAACTTGTAAAAACTATATGATGACATATATATGGTTATATATATAGTTAACATGATATTATGATAAGTAAGTATCTCATTAGGTATTTTAACAATGAGTTATATCCATAAAAATGAGACTACTGAATTAAGAAACTCGAAAATGATATATATAACGATTATCATTATAACAACGTCTTACTAAATACATATGAATCATATCAAGATATTGATACACTATGTTTAATCATGATAAATGATAAGTAAACATGGAATTAAGTGTATTAACCATGAACTACATATGTAAAAACAAGACTACTAACTTAATGATTTCGAAACGAGACATATATGTAACGATTATCGTTGTAACAATATTTAACTGTATTTATATCATACTAAGATATACTAATATATTATAATATCATGATAATGTAATAATTTAACATCTCTTTAGTTATAATAAACAATGGGTTAACAACATTTAACAAGATCGTTAACCTAAAGGTTTCAAAATAACACTTACATGTAACGACTAATGATGACTTAACGACTCAGTTAAAATGTATATACATGTAGTGTTTTAATATGTATTCATACACTTTTGAAAGACTTCAAGACACTTATCAAAGTACTTCTACTTAACAAAAATGCTTACAATTACATCCTCATTCGTTTTCATCAAAAATTCTACTCGTATGCACTCATATTTCTACTCGTACAATACACAGCTTCTAAATGTATTTACTATTGGTATATACACTCCAATGATCAGCTCTTAGCAGCCCATGTGAGTCACCTAACCATGTGGGAACCATCATTTAACATCTAGCATGAAATATCTCACAAAATAACAAACTAATGGAGCCTATATGGAGGATGAAAGTTCACGTGAATGTAGGAGTACACAAACACATTCATTTTCAATTTTTCTTGAATCAAATTACTCTCTATCAAGTGTTCTTACTTTGTTCTAAGTGTTCTTCATCATCTTCAACAAAATCTAGCTCAATATATTTCATAAATCCATACATAAACCAAGTTATAAAACAACTACTCAAGAACACACCAACAACATTCCAAGTTTGCTAGCTTACTTCCAATCTTGCAAATCCACTTTGAGTGATCATCCAACCTCAAGAAATCTTTCTTATTTATAGTAAGATATCTTTCTAATATAAGGTAATACTCATATTCAAACTTTGATTCAATTTCTATAACAATAACAATCTTATTTCGAGTGGAAATCTTACTTGAATTTGTTTTCGTGTCATGATTCTACTTCAAGAACTTTCAAGCCATCCAAGGATCCTTTGAAGCTAGATCTATTTTTATTATTTCCAGTAGGTTTATCCATAAAACTTGAGGTAGTAATGATTTTCATAACATCATTCGATTCATATATATAAAACTACCTTATTCGAAGGTTTAAACTTGTAATCACTAGAACATAGTTTAGTTAATTCTAAACTTGTTCGCAAATAAAAGTTAATCCTTCTAACTTGACTTTTAAAATCAACTAAACACATGTTCTATATCTACATGATGTGCTAACTTAATGATTTAAAACATGGAAACACGAAAAAACACCGTAAAACCGGATATACGCCGTCGTAGTAACACCGCGGGCTGTTTTGGGTTAGTTAATTAAAAACTATGTTAAACTTTGTTTTAAAAGTTGTTCTTCTGGGAAAATAATTTTTCTTATGAACATGAAACTATATCCAAAAATCATGGTTAAACTCAAAGTGAAAGTATGTTTTTCAAAATGGTCATCAAGACGTCGTTCTTTCGACTGAAATGACTACCTTTACAAAAAAGACTTGTAATCTGTATTTTCGACTATAAACATATACTTTTTCTGTTTAGATTCATAAACATAAGTTCAATATGAAACCATAGCAACTTGAATCACTCAAAACGGATTTAAAACGAAGAAGTTATGGGTAAAACAAGATTGGATAATTTTTCTTGTTGTAGCTACGTGAAAATTGGTAACAAATCTATATTAATAATATTCTAGCTAATTTATATTGTATTATACATGTATTCTAATATATTATGTAATCTTGGGATACCATAGACACGTATGCAAATGTTTTGACATATCATATCGACCCATCTATATATATTATTTGGAACAACCATAGACACTCTATATGCAGTAATGTTTGAGTTAGCTATACAGGGTTGAGGTTGATTCCAAAAATATATATACTTTGAGTTGTGATCTAGCCTGAGATGTGTATACACTGGGTCGTTGATTGATTCAAAATAATATATATCAATTTATTTCTGTACATCTAACTATGGACAATTAGTTGTTGGTTACTAACGAGGACAGCTGACTTAATAAACTTAAAACATCTAAATGTATTAAAAATGTTGTAAATATATTTTGAACATACTTTGATATATATGTACATATTTGTTATAGGTTCGTGAATCGACCAGTGGCCAAGTCTTACTTCCCGACGAAGTAAAAATCTGTGAAAGTGAGTTTCATTTGCCTTTTTACCCTGTATATTTTTGGGCTGAGAATACATGCGCAATTTTTATAAATGTTTTACGAAATAGACACAAGTAATTGAAACTACATTATATGGGTGAATGATCGAAACTGAATATGCCCCTTTTGCTTGGTAGCCTAAGAATTAGTAAACCGATCTACTAATTGACGTGAATCCTAAAGATAGATCTATTGGGCCTAACGAACCCCATCCAAAGTACCGGATGCTTTAGTACTTCGATGTTGTTTTTATCATGTCCGAAGGATTTTCCGGAATGATAGGGGATATTCTTATATGCATCTTGTTAATGTCGATTACCAGGTGTTCACCATATGAATGATGTTTATCTCTATGTATGGGATGTATATTGAAATATGAAATCTTGTGGTCTATTATTACGATTTTATAAATATATAGGTTAAACCTATAACTCACCAACATTTTTATTGACGTTTAAAGCATGTTTATTCTCAGGTGATTATTAAGAGCTTTCGCTGTTGCATGCTAAATTATAGACAAGATTTGGTGTCAGTATGCTTGTATTATATTGTTTAAAACTGCATTCGAGATTTACTTTGTTGTAACATATTAATATTGTAAACCAATATGTATTGGTAGTGTGTAAGTGTGATATTTTTAGATTATCATTTCTGGATAATCTAGGTGGTGACTTTTTAACCTTGTCAATAAAATAAAGGTTATGGTTTGTTTTAAAAACGAATGTAGTCTTTGAAAAACGTCTCATATAGAGGTCAAAACCTCGCAACGAAATCAATTAATATGGAACGTTTATAATCAATATGAACGGGACATTTCATTTATGAGATTGATAAAGTGGATTTTTAAATATTACCAACCGAGTAAATGAATCCTAATATAAGGCACGTCTCGTTTTGTTGAACAATTGTCAAAATTGACTGTTAATCATATTTTAAAGCCTTATAAAAACTATAGTCTAATTTTACAAGAATTGGGAAACTATGTGAAATGTTAAAATGTTTCGATTGCCATGATCATTCAACTATAGTATTGAGTCAGATTGACTTTTCGAAATGACTTTTGATAACTTTTATATGTCGATCTCGAGCATTATAATTGTGATACACTATGACCTGACCTAGCTTGATAGACATTTATTGACCAACATATGTTCTCTAGGTTGAGATCTACGGTTATTTGGTATTCCGAGTTTCGGTCACATTTCGGTGAACGACTTTATGTGCTGCTAAGGTGAGTTTCATTTGCTCCCTTTTTAATTGCTTTTGCAATTTATATTTTTGAGCTGAAAATACATGCACTTTATTTTAAACGCAATGGATACAAGTACATACTAAATTCTACACCGAGTTTGAACCGAAAATCCCTTAGCTTTGGTAACTAGTAACTGTCGATTATAAGAACTGGTGGGCGCGAGTAGTTATATATCGATCCATAGGGCTTGACATCCCCGTCTGTTCTAGGTATAGAAACCCTATCCTGAACTATAAAACAAACGTATGCTATTTGAGTTTAGTACACGTTGGTTTGCGTGTATTGTACATGTTGGTTGCATGTATGTTAAAATATGGGTACTTATTATATCTACGTTAAGTTTAGTTACCAGTGTGCTCAATCGTGTAGAATATTTTGATAAACGTTTCTGGATGAAACAATTGAAATCTTGTGATCCACCTTTATGTACAGATTATGCGAAACATTAAAACTATGAACTCAACAACCTTTGTGTTGACACTTTCAAGCATGTTTATTCTCAGGTTCCTAGAAGTCTTTTGCTGTTTGCTTATATGTGATACAAGCTATGTGCATGGAGTCATACATGCTTTATTCGAGAAAACGTTGCATTCACAAAATCATCACCATGTATCTTATTTTGACTGCATTATCAACGGATGTAGTATTGTAAACTATTAATTACGGTGATTGTCTATATGTAGAAATCATCAAACGTCAAAAACCTTGGAATTTGATATTCAATTATGGTGTGCCTTTTCAAAAGAATGCAATGTTTACAAAACGTATCATGTAGAGGTTAGTACCTCACTGTGAAATCGATGAATGATGTATTCGACCAACAGGATTTGGACGGATCATCATAGTTGGTATCAGAGTGTTGGTCCTAGCGAACCAGGTCTTGCATAAGTGTGTCTAACTGATAGTCGTTAGGATGCATTAGTAAGTCTGGACTTCGACAGTATCTGCATGTCAAAAGTTTTGCTTATCATTTCTTGTCGGAAATTTCCTGCTTATCATTCTTAGTCTAGACACATTTTACTGCATTGATTGCATAAATAGTGTATAGAAAAAATTCATATCTTAGCGTATCTGCTAATTCATATCTTAGCATATCTGTTACTGTAACTTTGCTTGACATCTTCCGAAAATTCCTTCGTGATTGATGGAATTTGGTATTATATATACATATGTAAATTATGTATTGAAAAGTACCAAACTAAATTCTATAATCTATTTCATATCAAAAATTATCTCCCTAATTATACAAGATGGATCCCGTATCTAGTTCAAATTCCTTAAACTCCGACAGCTATTCCGATATGGATATTCACCTGAACTCCGAAGACAGTGTAACCGGAATGGATTAACCAATCATCCATCACCTATTCTGGATGAATTGGGGATGGGTTCGTAGCCTTCTTAGTCATTGGAGACGAGAAGAAGGTGATCCCTTCCATCCACCACATTTCCCTCTTGGCGAAGAACCTGAAGCACTTACCGACGAACCTGTTTGAGACACCATTTTCTCTCTCATTTCCAGAGTATCTCGTCACGATAATATACTATCTCAAATTCCGAATCTTATTCATCCGCTCATCTGAACCAACAATCATCCCGGTGTAATAGAAGAAGTCAACGAGCTTCGCGCTCGAGTAGTGGCTTTGGAGAATATGGTGCAAAGGTTACAAGCACCAACAGCATCACCGGCATCAACAGTACCACCGATAACAACACCAATAGTACCATTACCACCACCAACAACAATCGCATTGCAAACCTCAACTTCACAATCTGTCCCACGAGCATCAACATCATACGCCCTGTAGATACCAAGGAATACCAACAACAACAAACGATGAAGTATTGATTCATTACTTCATCGAAGAAATATTCTGCAGAGAATATGTAGTTTCTAAAAGTTTTAGAGATTATATATTCTAGTGCAAATTGTAAATTAGATGAGTGGGCGGATAGAAATAATAAAGTGAAACCCTGACAGGAATAGTGCGCGATTTATAAGCTAGAATTGTTATACAAGCAGCATCAACAGTACTGTCAGCATCACCAGCATCGTCAGCACTAGCAGCATCTATAACATCACAAGCTCCGCCAGTTCCATAATCACCAACATCATCACAAATCAACAACGCGTATATTGTATCAACGAGTTATGAAGTATTAACTCATTTCCCCTAAATAAATTATATTTATATTTTATATATATATGAATTTTGAAACCATAATATATCTTTTCGTACTAAGCTATTACGTATGAATTTTAAAGGGTAAGTACTATTCGGTTAATTCATATTACTAATACGCTATAATGTACATCTTTCGTTAACAACTTAACCGTCGTTAACTACAATCTCTGTTTTAACTCAATGAATTCCATTTCATAATAAACCAAGTGTATTATTCAATTACATAATTGATTTTACATTTTCATTTTCGATGTACTCGAAACTTTCTAGAAAACATCATTCGTATCTTGCGAAGTTGGCAAGAGTTCCAAGAGCACCAACATGATTCACTGAGGAAATATCAATAAAACTGAATAATGAAGTATTGATTACATTAGTGAAATACTCCACCAAGATTATGAAATCTTTAATATTTTAGAGATTATTCATTTCTAGTTCCAGCCGAAAATCAAATGAGTTTAATAGTATATTAACACATTAGATCCGTATTACATCCGAAGAAAATATACATATATATTTTCATAAAGACTGTAGTAAAATTCTTCTGTACAAAATATTACTTATGAAATTTTTAACGGGTAGGTAATACTCGGGAAATATATAAGTTCACAATTAATATGTTACACTGTCCATTCTTCAATTTTGATTCAAGAATCATTAACTATACTCACTACATTCACAGCGATATACATTCTTCCATAAAAATCATAACAACCATTTTTATACAAATTCGATTACACATTCTGATTTTTGACAGATCAGAATTCGAGTAAAGATTTAACAGAAGATATCACTATTAGATATTCACATCTTATAAAACCATACTTTGAATTTAAAACTGTGCTAGATCCTTTGACATTATTATTACCGAAAATAACTTTGCAACTCCTTTTCAAAGTAGCCAGTTTTATCACACCTCCAGTAAATCAACTTCAATTGTTCATTCGAATAAGCCTTATTATAACAATTACCCTTCATCATTGTTACCAAGGAACCTTTTATGTTCCACCACATTAGCAGCAAACTTACCAGCAACTTCATTACTCATTGGCTTAAGTCTCTCTGAAAAACTATTATAATTGTTCATTAAAACCCTATCATATACTCATCCGCATCTTGTAACGAGAATTACCATACCAATTACCGGGAATCAACAACCAGTATTTTGAATCTCGCAGTGTTTCTACATCAACAGTTATATGAATCCATATAACATTTACCTCTTAGAATTATGATCTTCCATTCTGAAATTCTGAAAAGCACCCAGTCTACGAATCAATACTCTGAATGTTGAAAAAGCTAAATAAAGTAGCAAAAACTGTAAACGACCTTAACAGTAAAAGTTGGCAAAGCTCAGAAAAGTTGGAACTGGAAAACGGATTGAGCAAACCATGAAGGAGACTGTGGACAAATCACAAAGACTAAACCTGCCTTCAAAGAATCCAAATGATTCAGTATATGCTGAAGTCATTAACGAATACCTTGCTCCTAACTCTAAACCTTTACGAACAAATCTTCTTCATCATCCTTCGATATTAGAAATTCTAAGATATCATCATATCTTTCATTATAAATATCTTCGATATTTCTGAAGATATCTTCATAACTATTATTATCCGAAATTATTTATCTATTCGCGCTATCTGTGTTACATCATAAAAGAAACTATTTTAGTTTCTAAATTCTGAAAATTTCAAAAAATGGACATTTTTGAAGTAGTGTTGGGAATTGAAGCATGAGTTAGTATAATATAATGACACTTGATCAACTTGATTATATTACAGTAAGTCATGTTGAGTTTCTAATGGAACGTGATAAAGGTTCACAGTTCATACCCTCATCATGAGCCGTGTTACATAACTCTTTCATTCTATTTAACCTCTAAACTATCAAGAAAATATTTTTCTTGATGATTCGGTCTTTTTTGAATATTCTGGTAATTTGACAAATCAAATCGTGTTATTACCTTTTCTTTCTGCTTTATATATTATGATCATTCGAAACTCCATACCTACGAATTCTGGACCATTACTTGCAAAAAGAAAACAAAAGCATGAAGCTCCGAAATAGAAATGGGAGTATAAATCGCAGAAAATAAGAGAGAGCATTAACTGTGAATGTCAATGATTATAGAAAGATAGAAGCAGGAACATCGAAATATAAGGGAAGATATAAAACCCAACAACAACCCAGAAATTACAAACCGTGTATATCGATGCATATAACAATATAAAGACACGGGATAACTAAAAACACTATAAAACCAAGAGTATAGTAAAAGTAAATAGATTCTTCCGGCGACAGATGAAAAAGAAGAATGACAGATATGAAAGTTAGAAGTATATCAAGAACCAGAACTGGATGGAGCATATTGACGAATACTTAAAAGTATGAGTTGAGGGAGAAAGAATAGAAGGTATGAGCTGTGAAAATAAGGAAACAAAGAGGGTGGATTTATAGTGAAGTATCAGACAGGGCAATCGAGACAGATCATCGCATTTAACCAAAGAGGATTCTAATTTCCTTAATTACCGAATAATCAAATCTTATTACGAAAATTTTCTCTAAATCCCTTGAACTCTGAAAATCAACCCTATCTACGTCAAAAGATATGACAACTTTATTTTCTCATTTCACTCTTTTGCGATAGCTTCACTCGTACTCTTCATATAAACGATTTGATTTATCCATATTACTCAATGATGACAAAACTCTAATTTTCAACACGTATAAGTCATGAAAACATACTTATTTGTAAGCCATGACGATCCCAATCAAATTTTAGGACGAAATTTATTTAATGGGTAGGTACTATGACGACCCAGAAATTTTTGACCAAATTTAAATTTAATCTTTATATGATTCCGACACGATAAGCAAAGTCTGTAAAGTTGAATCTCAAAATTTTTGAACTATTCAAATACCCTTCGATTGTTCTCGATGATTCACGAACAATTATGTGTAAATAGATACATATATACGCTATAACTTGAAAACGTTAACAAAGTATTAAGTATATGATACTGTGCATTAAACTTATTGGTTTAAATATCTATTTGAATATATATGATAAGTTGAAATATTAATTGTATGAATAACTTGCGACGTGTATTTAAAACGTGTTTATGAATACTGAATATATATTAACTTGATTATAAAACGTTTGATAAATACTATTATATTAGTAAATAACAAGACGATGATTTATAGAAGCAAATGACCAAAACAATTAAATGTATAAGTTATATTTCGAGTGATATAGTTTATTGATAATTTAAGTCTATATTTTGACAAAGGTACGAGTCACGAAATGTAAAGTACAAGTTTTCTAAGCGTACGAAAGGACGTTCGAAAAACCAGAACCGGGACAAAAGTCGAGTGACGACGTACGACTTATCGGAACAAAAATTTCAAATCAACTATGCACGGGAATATAATATAATATAATATAATATATGATTAATTAATATAAATTATATATTATTATATTATGTCGACGAACTACAAAACAAAAACAGATGTGAGCTGGAACTGAAGGCCATGCGATCGCATGGCCATAAGCCTTCAGACCCATGCGATCGCATGGGGTGGCTGGCCCGGAAATGTCTATAAAGCTCGATCGAAATTTGGTTTTGAAACACACACATATCTCTTACTTCCTCCGTATTTATTTTATTTATTTATATTATTATTATTATTATTATTATTATTGATAGTTAAAGCTAAGGGGTATAAAATACTATTAAATTTTATAAGAAAATACTATTAAATACGATACAATTTTACACAAGATATTTATTTATTTATAGAATGGATATACTTAAACCTTGCTACAACACTTATAGGCAGTGTACCTAATCGTACAGTAGTGTAGTTTTTAATAAGTCCGATTCGTTCCACAGGGAATCTTTTAAACAAAGCTTAACGCTATATTAGTTTTAATTTATAAAAATACAAATATATAAATAAGTAATATTATTATTATAAAGGGGGGTTTTTACCGTTTAATGACCGGTTTGTCGATTTTAAAACTTAGTCGCAGTTAAAACCTAATGTAAAATATTAAATAAATAAAAGACTTAATTTAAAGCGTAAAGTAAATAACGATAATGAAATTGCGATAAATAAAATTGCGATAATTAAAAAGTACGATAATTAAAAGTGCAATTAAATACAATAACAATAAATAAAAGTGCGATAATTAAAAGTGCAATTATATATAAAATAAGTGAAATTAAATATGAAATAAAAGAATTATGCTTATTTAAACTTCCGTAATCATGATGTTTGACGTGTTGATTTTAGTTTTATGCCCATGGGTTAATTGTCCTTTGTCCTGGATTATTTAATATGTCCGTCTGGTTTTTGTCCATAACAGTCCATCAGTCATAAATATAAAGTGTGAGTGTCCTCGTCAAATTATCCTTATACCCGAAGTTAAATATTCCAACTAATTGGGGATTTAAATTGTAACAAGGTTTTAATACTTTGTTTAATAATTACACCAGGTTATCGACTGCGTATAACCCAAGGTTTTAATACTTTGTTATCAATTATGCCAAGTGTCCTTGTACATAATTTAACCCCTGTTTTAATAATTCCATAGACTATTAATCCATTTCCGTGTTCGGTTAAATGAACGATTATTCGTACATATAAATACCCCGCCCATCGTGTCCGATCGAGTGAATATGGTTATTTATAAGGACGTTCAATTGTAAATCTTTATATTAAAATTAATAAACTATCATTTAGTTAAACAAATATAAAGCCCATTAATAGCCCATAGTCTAATTTCCACAAGTGTCGTTCTTTTGTCCAAACCCCAATTATGGTACAAAGCCCAATTACCCAATTTTAGTAATTAGCCCAACATCATGATTACTTCGGATTAAATAAGCATAATAACAACTTAGCTACAAGACATTAAATTAAAAAGGTTGAACATAACTTACAATGATTAAAAATAGCGTAGCGTTACACGGACATAATTTCGACTTACACCCTTACAACATTGGCTAACATACCCTTATTATTAGAATTTAAAATTAAAATTAAAATTACAATATATATATATATATATATATATATATATATATATATATATATATACATATATACATTTACATATATTGAGAGAGAGATAGATTATGGATATTTTTTACGATCAGAATGCGCGAGCTTTTATAGGCAGTTTCATATTTTGGGGCTTCGCGACTCGCGGTATTTTTCTTCTTCAAACTCCGCAACTTGCGGAGTTTGTTTTTACAGCTCACACAGCCTTGGCTCCTAGCTTGCCGACGGTTTATAATATATTATATAATATATAAATAATTATAAGAATTATTTAAATATTATATTATATTTATGTGCATAGTTGACTTGTAATTTTTAGTCCGTTGCATCGAGCGTTGAGAGTTGACTCTGGTCCCGGTTCCGGATTTTTGAACGTCCTTGCGTACAATTTAATATCTTGTACTTTGCGTTTTGAATCTTGTACTCTTGTAATTTTGAGACATTTCTCATCAATAATTGGAACCTCTTTTATTGTATTTTGTACTTTTGAGCTTTTTGGTCGTTTGCGTCTTCAATTCGTCGAATCTGTCTTTTGTCTTCACCTTTTATTATTTAAACGAATATCACTTGTAAATAGGACAATTGCAACTAAAAGCTTGTCTTTCTTGAGGAATAATGATATGAAATATATGTTCTTTTTTAGCATTATCAAATATTCCCACACTTGAGCGTTGCTTGTCCTCAAGCAATATAGCCTTGAAATACTAGAATCACTTCTTTATTCTTCACACTTTGTACATCAGTGATTTCTATATGGCGGTATAAACAATGGTAGTAACGATATGGTTTACAGTCCCACATGACTATAAAATTTAGATCCTTTAAGGAAATTGGATCTTTATGAAAACATTTGATCTTTTGAAAATTAAATCTAGTTTTTACCCTAGATAAGTTTTCCGGAATAACCCTTCACCGGTGTTTGCAAATTCTTTTTGTGGGTTTAGTGGGTTTCAGATTTGAAAATTTTAGCTCAAAACTTATGGTTTTGTGTCACCCACTTGCTATCCTTGTATTAGGAAAGCAACACGTCCAGTTTACTTGCTCCAAATATTACCTTTCGATAAACTACCGTCCGGTTGTAAAGGAAAGCGTTGAACAAGCAACTGTTAAGGCAATGTCCCCTGACATGCTTTTAATTATGGTCTATAACGTATCGGATGCAATTACTATCCTTTGTAGGAGCAATAGTAAAGCTCACCCTTATAATTTTCCGGTCTGGCACAAGGTCCTGTCTTTGACCATGCTATGCAACCACCGTTCTTACGGTTGACACCCGATTTGGTCAGATGACCTAATGAATTCCAGGTGAATTCCTAGGATTTTACGTTCAATGGTAATGAACGCGTTGAAAATAGGTTTTCAGAAAACAAATCGGTTTGAAATTTTGATCAAAATATTTTCTCGTTCAAGCTCGAGTTTAGATATCATTGAATTCCATGAGTTTGTAATTCTCAATCTTTAAGGTCAATCTCTAGGATTGAGTAATATCAGTCTTAAAAGCTGATTTTTGATCTTTAAGGAGATTATCCTTTCTGGAGATCTGATTCATTAGTCTTATCAAGCTAATTTGCATGGTGCCCCCCATTGTACGAGACAGATCCTCTCATGGTTAGGATAAGTCTGACCACTTGGCGACCCTGTTTGATGCTGAGGTCCGTGGATTTCCTGCTGATTTTAGTGATGACTTTTCAAGATTTTTCGTCAACCTACAGCTGGTCTGGACGACAACTTCTTGACCTAAATCAAGAAGCATGTGTCTTTTTTGGAAGACTTTACTTCCTTTTAATGATGGAATTGATTCATCGTGTAGATCCATCTTTCTTACAGTAAATCGGGTAAAATTTTTTAGTTTAGTCCAAAGCAAAAGTATCTTTAATATGTGACATATGTTTAAAATAACTTGGTAAATTTTTCCACACTTGGCTTTTATTTTTCCTTTTTATTGTCCTCTATTCCATTTTAAATGAATTTTAACATTTTGGTTTGTTTCTCAATTTATGTCCTTTCCGAGGTAACAATAATTTCGGTGTTAACACCTAGTTTTATCGTTCATAAATATGTATAAACATGATTTTGAGTTCATTTAATTGAAAATTTTGAAAAATTTTACTAGAATTGGGTAGTCAGTATATAAGAGTAGGGCTGTTCTTTATTATCAGAGAGCTCTAGATTCTAATACAACTACTGCTTTACTAGTATTTTTAATGGTAACCAAGTGTTTAAGATAAAAATTTTAAAAATCCGAAAGAATTTAACCCCATCCCAATCTTAAGATCTTGCAATGCCCTCATTTGCAAGAAATCAGTAACAATTTAAATTATTGAGGGTGATTAGCGTATAAAAATGATTAAATTTTTACCAAAGTTTCCAAACATATTGCTGTTTGTGTTGAATGATAAATGGTGCATATCATTTGTTCATTCCGTCTTGTCGTTATTTCACATATATTTTGCATCTTGTCGTCAAAATTAGTTGCTTTTGCTGAACTTAATGCCAGTCTTTGAAAATGCGTTGTTTTACCCTGTTGTGTACATAAGATAAACTACAAACATATATACATATTTTTGAAGTTTGGTATATTACCCCACATTCAAAAATTATTAAAATCTAATAATAAAAGTTAGAAAATTATAAAAACTATTACAATACCAACATAAGTGCTAAATGTAGTAACATTATAAAAATAAAATAAATAAAACTAAATAAACTAGGGTTGTTACTGATACTAGTAGGGGTTCCATGCATAACCGTATATGTTATAGATTGCTTCAGCTGGGTTATAAGTAGGATACGGTGGTTGCATCTCTATAGACCAGGGAGGAAATATGGGCGTTAGAGTAGGAATATAGTTTCTACCTACATGTTGGCAATGAGCTATGATTGGGTTTTGATGAACTTGCCAATCTTCAAATGCTCGATGTCTAGCATTTTCATACTCTTGTGAAGCTATAAACCTTTGCATTTCTGTCATTTCATTTCCCCCTCCCACATTACCTGGCTGTTGATTTCTCTCAACCTGTGGATCTCTTCCATTATATCTTACTGCGGCGTTATTTCACCTCTTCAAAACCTTAGCACCACGATATACATTTAAACCAATTGTATCGTGCGGTTCTGGTTCTTCGATTAATAATCCCCCCGACTTATATCCACATCGAGATACTCAGCAATTAATGTAATAAATTTACCACCTCCTATTATACTTCGCGGTCTCATCCCCCTAACCATAGCTGATAAATAATAACCCACACAATAAGGTATACTTACAGCGCTTTGTGGGTCTCGAATACACATGTGGTAAAATAAATCTTGCTCATTTACCTTTTCCTTATTTTTACCTCGTTGTGTAATCGAATTGGCTAAAAACCTATGAATTACTCTTAACTCAGCTCTATCTATATCCAAATAAGAGTAATTTCCCCCTTTAAATCGATGATGGCTAGTCATTTGACTCCATACACCATGCGTATCAAAATTTTTATCAATCTTCCTACCATTCAATATTAACCCTCGACAATCGGCAGATGCTAGCTCCTCAGGCGTATATATACGTAAGGCCTGAGCCATGTCTAGTAGAGACATGTGGCGCATCGAACCTCCTAACAAAAATCTAATAAAAGTTCGATCGGTTAAACTAGTTACCCGATCATTTATTTCTATACTACACAATAATTCTTCACACCATACTTTATATACAGGTCTACGCATGTTGAATAATCGTACCCAATCGTTAAAAGTAGAATTACCATACCTTTGAGTAAGTAATTCCCTAATTGGCTCGGCCAATTCTACAGCTTCTAACGGTTCCCATTCTATTACCCTAGGTACTTCAATAGCTTTAGAATGAAGAGTGTGCAAGCCCCTTTGGTATTTTGGATAATCTATCCAACGTCTATCTAATCTCAAGTTCGGGTGCAAATTTTCCACGTGCATATCTGAAAAGGTCATAACTGGATGAGGTATATCTTGTTTGTAATAGTTATCAACATCCTGTTGTTCCGCATTCTCAGGAGGAGCAATGCGAGCTTGGGATGAAGATTCACCCCTTTCAGTCTGCAAACACATCAAACACAATTTTTGTGCATCCAAATATGCATTAGTGTCAGCAAAATCATCAATCAAAATAATTACAATGACATGTTCAATTTATATCAAACTTATGCTCATTTTCATATTTTTATCAAATCTACACTTTTTCAAATAAGCATATACGAAAATGTTCGCCAAGTTCATAAGAATTCAACTCAAATAACATGTCAAAATAATCATTATTAGCAATTAAACAAGTTTCAAATGGCATTATCTCTCAAAAATCAAGTTCATGAATTTTAGACTTGAAAAAGTCCACTTTAATTCTCAAAAATCATGTTTAGGCTCAAAGTTTGGATCATTTAACTACCTAAACATGTTACACTACTTAATTTAGCAATAATTCATGACAAAAATCAGCCATAACCTGTTTATATCAAAAAGCCCCAAATTGCTCTAGAACACAAACCCTAGATTACTCAAAATTTGAAGTTTAAGGCTTCTAATCATGTTAAATAGCATCAATCTAGGTTATACAAGCATAATACATAATCAATTTAAGCATAATTACACTAAAAAGCATCAAAATCGAATTGGGTATAAATTTGCTCAAGAACACTAAATTTTCGGATTAAAGGGTGTTTTAGTGTAGAAATTTACCGTTTTTCTTGAGTAATTCCTTGATAGCATCCTTCTCAACATGATTTTGTGAAAGATTTGATGAAAAATGGCCAAAAATTGCGAATTTGAGAGGCTTTTTTCGGGTTTTTTTCGCAGTTATTTGTGTGGTGTTTGTGTGTACACTGATCTGTTCGGCCTTTTTATTTTTTTTCTGGATTTTTGATTCTCCGCGACTTGCGGCATTTTTCCCTTCAAACTCCGCGAGTCGCGGAGTTTGATTTTTTTTTTTATATAGAAACCTTAACTTATAAAACAATTAATTAATTAATTTTAAAATTTTGTTTCCCTTGTTGTTTAGGACGAGATCGTTTCGGATCGATGTCCTAGTCCGTCCCTCGACAAAATTTTAAAATTTATCTATTTAAAGCGCGGTTTTAAAAGCAAAGATTTTTGGGTTTTTTTAATGTTTTTGGCATACTTTAATTCAATAAGATTAAAAATAATAATAATAAAAGTTCTCGTCCCTCCCTCGGGTAAAGCAATTTCGGTTCAACGACCTAGTCTTCAACTCACGATGAATTTTAAAAATCATATTTTTAACTTAGCGAAATAAAGTAAATTTTTGTTTTTAAATTCACACCAAACTTAAATTTAAAATGCATAAAATTAAAAAAAATTCACACCAAACTTAAATTATATTTTTATTTTTATACATACAAACTTATATTAAAAATATTAATTTTCCAAATATTTACAATTTTAAAAGTTTACAATATTTATTTAATATTAATTTATTAATTTTTTTAAAAACATGGTAAAAATAAAATTAAAAATCTTTTTGGCTTTTATCTCACTTTAATCAATCAAATATTATCAAAAATATGCGCCCCTCTTTTCGGTAAAGTAATTTCGGTTCCATGACCTAATTTAACTCATGACGAATTTTTGAAATATTTTGGGTTGATTGATTAAAGATATTTATACCTTAAGAATAAACGTTAAATTTCGCAGTGATGTAATAAATTTTTATATGATATCAATAATTTCGGTCGCAAGACCTAATTTCATTGAATACCAATTTAATACTTTATAGCAAACAAATTAGCGTTTATTATCAAAAGTTTAAAAATAAAAATAAAAATAAAAATAAAAATAAAAATAAAAAAAAACTGTACAGACTTACCTGTGAAATAGATTTCTTAGTGATATGCTCTAGCCCACTCATAAGATAGTCGGACTAATTGATTTGCCATGGCTACATAGGCGTAACCTCGAGCATTTAATGTTTTTTCTTCTAAACATATGAACGGTCCGTCTCTGCATAAAGCAACAAATTCGGTATTTGAATAGGTTTGATTATTTGAACATTTACCTTCGTGTGACCATTTTCCACATTTGTGACATTTTTCAAGGTGTCGTGCTCTTCTTTTCGCTGCAGATTTTGATTTTCCTTTACCAAATTGTAACTTATTATCTTTGCATCTGGATTCTTTTCTTACTCCGTCCAATTTACCTCTGATTAATGATACTATTTCACTTGGAAGTGTATCATTATTACGTTTAGTGATCAAAGCGTGTAGCATTAGACCATGGTTTAATTCACAGGAAGTCTTCATTTCGTAAAAACCTAAAAAAAATAAAAATTCAGAATGGGGGAGAAGACTAGTTCTTTAGGGTCTGCTAGGGAAAGACCATTCGGGTTCCATTTTCGAGAACTACACGAAAACAGAAAATCTAACTCTAACAAAAATACATATTATCCTTTAAAGACTTGATTCTCCCCACACTTAGTTAGCTGTGGTATCAAAATTGTGATTAACTTCGTTGTTGACTTCCATCGGACTATCTATGTAGTGTTTAACTCTGTGACCATTAACTTTAAATTCAATCCCATTTGAATTTATTAATTCTACTGTTCCGTATGGGAAAACTCTTTTGACTATGAATGGTCCAGACCATCTTGATTTCAATTTTCCAGAAAATAGCTTGAATTGTGAATTGAAAAGAAGAACTCTGTCTCCTTCTTTAAATTCTTTTGAACTTCTGATTCTTTTATCATGCCATTTCTTCGTTCTTTCCTTATAGATTAACGAATTTTCGTATGCTTCTTGTCTTAATTCTTCTAATTCGTTTAGTTGACTTAACCGTAGACGTCCAGCTTCATGTAAATCAAGATTACATGTCTTCAAAGCCCAAAATGCTTTGTGTTCAATTTCTACTGGAAGATGACATGCTTTTCCGTAAACGAGTCTGAAAGGTGTGGTTCCAATTGGAGTTTTGTAGGCTGTTCTAAAAGCCCAGAGTGCATCCTTCAATTTAATGGACCATTCCTTCAGATTTGATCCTACGGTTTTCTCTAGAATACGTTTTAATGCTCGGTTGGTATTTTCAACTTGTCCACTTGTTTGCGGATGATATGCGGTGGAGATTTTATGAGTTACTCCATATCTTTTGAGAACTTTCTCAAGTTGATTATTACAGAAATGAGTACCCCGATCACTTATTAAAGCTTTCGGTGTTCCAAACCTTGCAAAAAGACGTTTTAAAAAGTTGACTACAACTCGTGCATCGTTATTTGGGAGAGCTTGTGCTTCCGCCCATTTAGATACATAATCAATGGCAACGAGAATGTAGAGATTATTATGAGATTTTGGAAATGGACCCATAAAGTCAATACCCCAAATGTCAAATACTTCACATACTTGAATGACATTTTGTGGCATTTCATCACGTTGACTTATTTTTCCGGCCCTTTGACAAGCATCACAGGATTTGCAAAGAAGGTGTGCGTCTTTGTAAATTGTAGGCCAATAGAATCCAGTATCATAAACTTTTCTTGCTATGAGTTGAGGCCCATAATGCCCTCCTGTTGGTCCTGTGTGACAATGGTTTAAGATTTTTTTGGCTTCATCTCCGAATACACATCGGCGTATTATTCCATCTGGACAACTTTTAAACAGATGTGGATCTTCCCAGAAATAGTGTTTTATATCACTAAAGAATTTCTTTCGTTTTTGGTACGACAACCCTTTTTCAAGGAATCCACATACTAAGTAGTTTGCATAGTCTGCAAATCATGGAATTTCATTATAATCTATCTTCAATAGATATTCATCAGGAAAGTAGTCTTGTATGGCCGATTCATTTAGAACTTCTAATTCGGGATTTTCAAGACGGGAAAGATGATCAGCGGCGAGATTTTCTGCTCCTCTTTTATCTCGGATTTCAATATCAAACTCTTGTAAGAGTAAGATCCATCGGATTAATCTTGGTTTAGCATCTTGTTTCGAAAATAGGCATCTAAGAGCAGAATGGTCGGTATAGACCACCGTTTTTGCTAGAACGAGATATGAACGAAATTTGTCAAAAGCAAAGACAATAGCAAGGAGTTCTTTTTCAGTAGTTGTGTAGTTCGTTTGTGCTCCTTGTAACGTCTTACTAGCATAATAAATAGGTTGAAATCGTTTTTCAATCCTTTGTCCTAAAACGGCTCCCATTGCAAAATCACTTGCATCGCACATTAGTTCGAATGGTAGATTCCAATTTGGTGTTATCATGATCGGCGCATTAGTGAGTTTCTCTTTAAGAATATTAAAAGATTTGATACATTCATCTGAAAAGATGAATGGAGCATCCTTTTCTAGGAGTTTATTCATAGGAGTGGCAATTTTAGAAAAATCTTTTATGAAACGTCGGTAAAAACCGGCATGCCCTAGAAAACTCCTAACTCCTCTAACATTGGTGGGATGTGGAAGTTTAGCAATTACATCTACTTTAGCTCTATCCACTTCAATTCCTTCCTTTGAAATTTTATGTCCAAGAACGATGCCTTCTTTAACCATGAAATGGCATTTCTCCCAATTAAGAACTAGATTTGATTGTTCGCATCTAATAAGCATTAGTTCCAGATTAACTAGACATGTTTCAAATGTATCACCGAAGACTGAAAAGTCATCCATGAAAACTTCCATGCATTCTTCTATCATGTCGTGAAAAATCGCCATCATGCACCTTTGAAAGGTTGCAGGGGCGTTGCAAAGTCCAAATGGCATGCGTTTGTAAGGAAAAGTACCATAAGGGCACGTGAATGTGGTTTTGTCTTGATCTTCGGGTGCTATTAGAATTTGAAAATATCCTAAAAAACCATCAAGAAAACAATAGTAACTATTTTCGGCTAATCTTTCCAACATTTGATCAATAAAAGGTAAGGGAAAGTGATCTTTTCTGGTGGCGTCATTTAATTTTCTATAATCAATATTACACGCCATCCTGTTACAGTCCTAGTAGGAATAAGCTCATTTTTCTCATTTGTGATAACAGTCATGCCACCCTTCTTAGGTACGCATTGAACTGGGCTTACCCATAGACTATCAGAAATTGGATAAATTAAACTTGCATCTAGTAGTTTAATAATTTCTTTCTTAACAACATCTTGCATATTAGGATTTAGTCTTCGTTGGCGTTGTACATACGTTTTATGACCTTCTTCCATAAGGATTTTATGTGTGCAATACGAAGGACTTATTCCTTTAATATCATGAATCTTCCATGCAATGGCTGGTTTATGAGCTTTCAACACAGAAATGAGTTGTGATTTCTCATTTTCAGTAAGAGAAGACGATATTATTACAGGTAATTCAGATTCACCATGTAAATAAGCGTATTCCAAATGGTTTGGAAGTGGCTTTAACTCTAATATCGGAGGTTCTTCTATCGTTGATTTATATCGATATCTGTCTTCTTCTTTTAGCATTTGAATTTCTTCTGTTGTTGGTTCATATCCATTAGCTATTAGTGTAGCTAACATTTCAGTTTCATCAATTGGTTCAGTTCCTTCTCCTAAAGAACATTCTCCTGTTCCTTGTAATTCTGGAAATTCTTCTAACAATTCTGCATGTAAATCTATAGTTTGAATATAATAACATGTATCATCTGCAGATTGTGGTTGTTGCATAGCTCTATCAACTGAGAAGGTAACACTCTCGTCCTCTATACTTAGGGTCAGTTTCTTACCAAACACGCCTATCATTGCTTTAGCCGTGTTTAAGAATGGTCTTCCTAATATGAGAGGAACTTGAGAATCTTCTTCCATGTCCAGAACAACAAAATCTACTGGAAATACTAAAGTACCAACTTTAACTAGCATGTTCTCCATTATCCCTCTAGGATATTTTATTGATCTATCGGCTAGTTGTATGCTTATTCTTGTTGGTTTCAATTCTCCAAGGTCTAGCTTAGCGTATAGTGAATACGGCATTAAATTTATACTAGCACCTAAGTCTGCTAATGCTTCTATTGAACTAAGACTTCCCAGAAAACATGAAATTGTGAAACTTCCTGGATCAGATAGTTTTTCTGGTATCTTGTTCAACAGCACTGCTGAACAATTAGCATTCATAGTAACAGCCGAGAGTTCTTCCATTTTCTTTCTATTTGAGATTAGATCTTTCAGAAATTTAGCATATCTAGGCATTCCTGAAATCACATCAATGAAAGGAAGATTTACATTTATCTGTTTAAACATATCCAAGAATTAGAATTGCTCGGCTTCAAGTCTCTCTTTTTTCATTTTACTCGGGTAAGGAAGTGGTGGTTGGTATGGTTTAACATAAGGTTTAGCTTTAACTGTGTTATCTTCATTAACCTTTTCAACTACCGGTTCTTTTTCCTTATCTTGTTCAGGTTGTGGTTCTTGTGGAGTAGGAATAGCTTCATCAGAAGTTACAGGTATTTCAGGTGGTTTAAGTGTTGTACCACTTCTTGTGGTAATGGCTTTAGCTGTTTCATTCCGGGGGTTAGCATTTGTATCACTAGGTAAACTTCCCGGTTTTCTTTCACCTTTTAACCTTGCTAGGTTACTTACTTCTTGTTCCAAGTTTTGAATAGAAGCTTGTTGATTTCTAAATGCTTGAGCATTTTGATCATTTGTTTGTTTTTGAGATGTGAAAAACTGCGTTTGAGATTCAACTAGCTTCGTCATCATATCTTCTAAATTTGGCTTTTTATCATCTGTTTGTGGTGGTTTGTTTTGAAAATTAGGTCTTTTGCTAGTTGTAAGTATTATTGGATACTTGTTGATTGCTAGGACCTTGTTGGTTGTTGTATGGAACATTGCGATTATAATTCTGGTTTTGATTGTAGATTGGTCTTGGCGGTTGATAATTATTCTGATAATTATTTCCAGACCTTTGGTTTATGTATGAAATATTCTCTCTTTGTTCCATTGTTAGTTCAATACTGAGACAATCTTTTGTCAAATGTGGTCCTCCACACTGTTCACAACTAATTCGTATTGAGTGTATATCCTTAGTCATCTTTTCCATTTGTCTCTCGACAGCATCTATCTTTGCGGAAATGGAATCTAAGTCATGGCTAGAATCGGCTCTAGCTGCTTTAGATGATCTAACGATATCTTTTTCTTGGTGCCACTCATGTGAGTGGGAAGCAGTGTTATCAATAATTTTGTAAGCATCAGTTTCTGTTATCTTCATAATAGAACCACCAGCTGCTATATCTATGTCTTTCCTTGTAGTGATGTCGCATCCTTGGTAGAATATTTGTACTATTTGACAAGTGTCTAAACCATGTTGCAGACATCCTCTTAATAACTTTCCAAATCTGGTCCATGCCTCATATAGAGTTTCATTCGGTTTCTGTGTGAACGTAACAATTTCTCCTTGAAGTCTTACGGCTTTAAACGCCGGAAAGAATTGTTTAAGAAATTTTTCAACTAAAACGTCCCATGTATCGATCGTCCCTTCAGGTAACGATTCCAACCAATCATTGGCTTCTCCCTTTAAAGTCCAGGGAAATAACATGAGATATATATGTTCATCCTCCACTTCTCTTATTTTAAATAGTGTGCAGATCCTATTAAAGGTACGAAGATGTTCATTTGGATCTTCCTTCGGCGCACCACTAAATTGGCATTTATTAGTCACCATATGTAGAATTTGTCCTTTGATTTCATAATCTGGCGCATTAATGTCTGGATGAGTAATTGCGTGACCTTGGCCAGTGCTTTTAGCTCGCATTCAGTCTTCCATACTTAAAGGTTCCAGATTCTCCATAATTGAATTTGTTGAATCTGAATCACTAGAGGATTCTGATTTAATGGTTCGTTCCTCGACAATCTCCGTTTGATTGATTGGTGGTTCTGGAGGAAAAATTAATGGTTCAGGATCTATGAATCGTCCCTGAATATTCTCCGAATTCTCAATTGTGAGGTCGGGTTCAAAAAATGGATTATCGGAAATTTGAATTGGAGTACTTGGTTGACTGGATGACGATTCTAAAGAAAAATCAACGGCGGTAATATTAGCTAGATGTCTTGATCGAGTTACAGGTGGTGAACGTACAAAAGGTGGTGAACGTCTTGCTCGGTGCATTCACTGAATATCCTATTAGTTTTTAAAAGGAAAGAAAAATTATATAAGTTATCCAATTAATAGACTTTTCTGATTTTGCTCACGTTTCGAATAGCCAAAAGATGCAGCAGAGGGGCAGGATTCGTTTGGTCTCAATATAATTGAGTACTGTTTGGCTCCAATAACCCGGTCCACGTACAAATCCAACTATTACTACGAACCAGAAAGTTTTTATGTCTATTAATTTAACCACTTAAAATAAATTTTCTTAATTTTAAGAAATATAGAGAAGAAGTAGAATAAAAATCTATGTCCTAAAAACTAGAATGGCGAGAAATAAGAAAGAAAAAGAGCGCGTCGAAAAAGGTCGAAAAAGAAAAGGGTTGAAAAATAAAAGGCTTCGAAAAATAAGAAAGAAAAAGAGTGACTTATAAAACTTTAAAACACTCGACTAACCCAACCTTATTATTATCACTAACTTAAAATTAAAATTGCAAATTGAGATTACTAATTAGAGTGATAATTGATACATATGTAAAAGGCGTCGAAAAAAAATAAAAATAAGAAAGTAGCGCGTTGAAACTTAAAAAGGAACTAAAAACTAAAAACTAAAAGTTGCGTCTAAAAATATTAAAGCTTAAAAGAAATACTATATCCCAAATGGCAATATCTTAAAAAGGTACTAAAACTTAAAAAGGCGTCGCAAAATTCTAAAGCAACTAAATCTTAGTCTAAAGAAAAAGCACTTAAGGGATTTTACGGCAAAGTCTAAAAATCTAGAAATAAAAATAACTATGGCAAAAACTATGACTTAAAACTAAATACGAGCGAAAAAAATACAAATTATACGCTAAAACAAGTAAAAAGGGACAAAATATAAAAATATACTAAAAGTTGTAAAAATTACAATTTTTATAAAAATATTATTTTTATATTATTTATTTAATAAAACTATTAATTTTGTAAATTAATTAAACTAATTAAACTAAATAACCAAAATAATAACAAATTAATTAAAACTTAAACTAAATAATAAATTAATTAACCCTAAATACTAATTAATTAATAATAATAATTAAAACTCCGTAATTAATGCAGTTAGGGTTTCTGTGTGGCCCGTGTCAGACGTCTCCGCGAGTCGCGGTACACCTGGCAACAAACTCCGCGAGTCGCGGAATTCGAAATTTCAGATTAGGTGAATTCGGTTGACAGGTTTCGTAATTATTTTTTTTCTGTTTTAATAATTAAATAAAATATTTATATAAATTAAATAAAAACTTATGTTTTAAAAACTAAAATAAAAATAGAAATACTTTATAATTTTATAAAAATCTTAAAAATAGATTTATATATATATATTTATTTTCTGTTTTTTTATATATTTTAAATAAAAACAAAATATTTAAATAAGACTTATATTTTTATAAAATAAAAATAAAGAAACTTTATAAAACTTAAATATTTAACAAACTCTTAAAAATATTTATATTTTTGTTTTCTTTTTATATTTTCGAATATTTAAAACGTATTTTTACAAAAACGTATTTTTATAAAAGTAAACTAAAAATAAAAATCTTTTTTTTATATTAGCGTTGCGCTTCCGGCTTTTAAGCTAGATTTCGATTCCCCGGCAGCGGCACCAAAAATACTTGATAGTTAAAGCTAAGGGGTATAAAATACTATTAAATTTTATAAGAAAATACTATTAAATATGATACAATTTTACACAAGATATTTATTTATTTATATAATGGATATACTTAAACCTTGCTACAACACTTATAGGCAGTGTACCTAATCGTACAGTAGTGTAGTTTTTAGTAAGTCCGGTTCGTTCCACAGGGAATCTTTTAAACAAAGCTTAACGCTATACTAGTTTTAATTTATAAAAATACAAATATATATATAAGTAATATTATTATTATAAAGGGGGGTTTTTACCGTTTAATGACCGGTTTGTCGATTTTAAAACTTAGTCGCAGTTAAAACCTAATGTAAAATATTAAATAAATAAAAGACTTAATTTAAAGCGTAAAGTAAATAACGATAATGAAATTGCGATAAATAAAAGTGCGATAAAATAAAATTGCGATAATTAAAAAGTACGATAATTAAAAGTGCAATTAAATACAATAACAATAAATAAAAGTGCGAAAATTAAAAGTGCAATTGAATATAAAATAAAGGAAATTAAATATGAAATAAAAGAATTATGCTTATTTAAACTTCCGTAATCATGATGTTTGACGTGTTGATTTTAGTTTTATGCCCATGGGTTAATTGTCCTTTGTCCTGGATTATTTAATATGTCCGTCTGGTTTGTCCATAACAGTCCATCAGTCATAAATATAAAGTGCGAGTGTCCTCGTCAAATTATCCTTATACCCGAAGTTAAATATTCCAACTAATTGGGGATTTAAATTGTAACAAGGTTTTAATACTTTATTTAATAATTGCACCAGGTTATCGACTGCGTGTAACCCAAGGTTTTAATACTTTGTTATCAATTATGCCAAGTGTCCTTGTACATAATTTTACCCCTGTTTTAATAATTCCATAGACTATTAATCCATTCCCGTGTCTGGTTAAATGAACGATTATTCGTACATATAAATACCCCGCCCATCGTGTCCGATCGAGTGAATATGGTTATTTATAAGGACGTCCAATTGTAAATCTTTATATTAAAATTAACAAACTATCATTTAGTTAAACAAATATAAAGCTCATTAATAGCCCATAGTCTAATTTCCACAAGTGTCGTTCTTTTGTCCAAACCCCAATTATGGTACAAAGCCCAATTACCCAATTTTAGTAATTAGCCCAACATCATGATTACTTCGGATTAAATAAGCATAATAACAACTTAGCTACAAGACATTAAATTAAAAAGGTTGAACATAACTTACAATGATTAAAAATAGCGTAGTGTTACACGGACAGAATTTCGACTTACACCCTTACAACATTCGCTAACATACCCTTATTATTAGGATTTAAAATTAAAATTAAAATTACAATATTAATATATATATACGTTTACATATATTGAGAGAGAGATAGATTATGGATATTTTTTACGATCAGAATGCGCGAGCTTTTATAGGCAGTTTCATATTTTGGGGCTCCGCGACTCGCGGTATTTTTCTTCTTCAAACTCCGCAACTCGCGGAGTTTGTTTTTACAGCTCACACAGCCTTGGCTCCTATCTTGCCGACGGTTTATAATATATTATATAATATATAAATAATTATAAGAATTATTTAAATATTATATTATATTTATGTGCATAGTTGACTTATAATTTTTAGTCCGTTGCGTCGAGCGTTGAGAGTTGACTCTGGTCCAGGTTCCGGATTTTCGAACGTCCTTGCGTACAATTTAATATCTTGTACTTTGCGTTTTGAATCTTGTACTCTTGTAATTTTGAGACGTTTCTCATCAATAATTGGAACCTCTTTTATTGTATTTTGTACTTTTGAGCTTTTTGGTCGTTTGCATCTTCAATTCGTCGAATCTGTCTTTTGTCTTCACCTTTTATTATTTAAACGAATATCACTTGTAAATAGGACAATTGCAACTAAAAGCTTGTCTTTCTTGAGGAATAATGATATGAAATATATGTTCGTTTTTAGCATTTTCAATTATTATTATTATTATTATTATTATTATTATTATTATTATTATTATTATTATTATTAAGATTAATATTATTATTAATCTTATAGTCCGGAGTATTATTATTAGTATTATTATTACATAAAATATTATGACGAGGTTATGAGCGGGTTATTTTCAAAACGAGTTTCGAGCGGGATAGAGCTAAGGAAATAATGGGTTATAGCTATGGAGGTTATGGGTAATGTCCGTGGGTATTGTTCGCAAGTCAAACCTAGTGTTTATCATCTCTGTTGCGTCTACGTACTTTCCTGCAATATTGAATCACAATATTGATACGTGAGCATTCATATCTTATCTTTTATATATTAATAGTGTATCCATGTCTAGTGCTCGAGTATATATATTTATGCATGCTTGTATGCTAAATTTCGTCGTTAAATAGGTTATGATGAATCACGAATTTAATACATATACTACTGATAAAAAGTATATGATATGCATGTTATTGGAAAGCTGGCGAAAAATCAATAACTTTTCATTTAGAAATCGCGTAATTTCGATGAACGAATTAAAAGATATGGTCAACTGAATTATGATTGACGTTAATTGAAATTGCTTTTGAATCTGCAATTAAGATTTAAACAACTTGTTTATGAGATTGATAAAGTGGGTTTTTAAATATTACCAGCCGAGTAAAAGAATCCTAATATAAGGCACGTCTCGTTTTATTGAACAATTGTCAAAATTGACTGTTAATCATATTTTAAAGCCTTATAAAAACTATACTCTAATTTTACAAGAATTGAGAAACTATGTGAAATGTTAAAATGTTTCGATTGCCATGATCATTCAACTATAGTATTGAGTCAGATTTACTTTTCGAAATGACTTTTGATAACTTTTATATGTCGATCTCGAGCATTAGGATTGTGATACACTATGACCTGACCTAGCTTGATAGACATTTATTGACCAACATATATTCTCTAGATTGAGATCCACGGTTATTTGGTATTCCGATTTTCGGTCACATTTCGGTGAACGACTTTATGTGCTGCTAAGGTGAGTTTCATATGCTCCCATTTTAATTTCTTTTGCAATTTATATTTTTGGGCTGAGAATACATGCACTTTATTTTAAACGCAATGGATACAAGTACATACTAAATTCTACACCGAGTTTGAATCGAAACTTCCTTAGCTTTGGTAACTAGTAACTGTCGGTTATAAGAACTGGTGGGCGCGAGTAGTTATATATGGATCCATAGGGCTTGACATCCCCGTCTGTTCCAGGTATAGAAACCCTAGCCTGAACTATAAAACAGACGTATGCTATTTGAGTTTAGTACACGTTGGTTTGCGTGTATTGTATATGTTGGTTGCATGTATGTTAAAACAGGGGTACTTATTATATATACGTTAAGTTTAGTTACCAGGGTGCTCAATCTTGTAGAATATTTTGATAAACGTTTCTGGATGAAACAATTGAAATCTTGTGATCCACCTTTATATACAGATTATGCGAAACATTAAAACTATGAACTCACCAATCTTTGTGTTGATACTTTCAAGCATGTTTATTCTCAGGTTCCTGGAAGTCTTCCGTTGTTTGCTTATATGTGATACAAGCTATGTGCATGGAGTCATACATGTTTTATTCGAGAAAACGTTGCATTCACAAAATCATCACCATGTATCTTATTTTGACTGCATTATCAACGGATGTAGTATTGTAAACTATTAATTACGGTGATTGTCTATATGTAGAAATCATCAAATGTCAAAAACCTTAGAATTTGATATTCAATTATGATGTGCCTTTTTGAAAGAATGCAATATTTACAAAACGTATCATGTAGAGGTCAGTACCTCACTGTGAAATCGATGAATGATGTATTCGACCAAAGGGATTTGGACGGATCATCACACATAACATTTGATCATTGCTTACAACGGAAGAAGATCAACTAGACATATTTAATATAGGGAATATAAGATTAGATTTAAAGTTGTGTAAGATTTAAAAAATGAGGGAGTTAATTTATAGGCTCGAAACCCTATCTAAAAAAATATCATTTAAAATCTAAAAAATCTAATTAATATATTCATATATTTTTTTTAAATATTATATTGTAAAAATTAAATAAAAGATTGTAAGTAACTAGAGGGGGTGAATAGTTACTTAATACGATTTTTAAAACTTTTTCGATACTCAACAAGATTTGAACAATCCTTGATCAACTCAAAATCAATGTGTGTAGTGTTTATATTTGAAGTAATGCGGAATGTAAAGTAAAGAACATAAACACAAGGATTGAAGGTGTTAATCAACCATTGAAGGTGTGTGTCCCAAGGGGATTTGAATAAATGGTAGTTTACGTTAATGTGTTGAAGGTCGTCCGGAATTGGTCATCCTTGCACGAGACATGTTTCTTCATAGCAGAGTAGCACACCTAAATTGTGCCAATGAAAACAACGCTATAGAAATATACTAGTTACGAGTAATGAGCATAGTATCGAGTAGTAAACGATTGTAGTGATCCCTAGTAGTGATAAGTAGTAGCGATCGATAGTAGTGATAGTGGTAGCGAAGTAATTGTAGCAATTATCAATAGTGTAATAACAGTAATGATTAACAATAGTGTTGTGGGTAACAGTAGTGTAGTAGTATTAGTGAAGTAACAATCGTGAAGGTTTCGCAGCACTAGTGGATAGTAAGCTGGGATGGCGATGAATAACGTGGGGAGACAGAACTTCCAAACTACTGTTACCAATGATGTATTCATCATCTGTACATGTATCAATCTTACGCTTACGTAGGTTGTCAGAAAGTGGCATAGTACGAGTCTTAGGATGAGAGTTAGGTTAATAGCACTAGCAGGTAAAGCAATGCTAGCCTCATTATCGGAGTCGAGACCAGAACCATGAACATATTTGGGTTTAGGATTAGACATCTAACACTCCATAAATATACCAAGTTAGTACACATGTAACCTAAGCAAAGTATATGTAGCAGTGTAGTAATTCACAAAATTTCTAAGTACGGGTTGTAGTCTAGACTCGCTTATGTGTCCTAGAGACTCAGACGGACACACTAATGTAAATCCTAGTTCCCTACAACCATTAGCTCTGATACCAACTTTAACACCCCGTCAAAGTCCATTAACGGCGGTGTTAACTCTGGTCCCAGTGCTTGGCTTGACTTCTAAGTAACAGCAAAGTTCTACAGCAGAAGCAATAAATACCTGAGAATAAACACGCAAAACGGGTCAACAATAATGTTGAGTGAATCTACAGGTTTAAGTAAACAATACAGTATGTTTAAGAAACGATTTTCAGAAAACGTTTATTAGCAAAAGACCACCAAGGTTTAATATTAAAAGTTTACATACAACATTTGTCAAGTTTTAGTCTGTTTATGCACATCAAAGTCAAGTGCAGCTGTGTATGACATTCAAAATGTTTTGTTTCTCCTGCTTGTAAAACACAAGTTTAAGTAACCAATTGCAAGATATGAGACCACCACGGTTTCATATTTAAAGTTTGTAGACAGCACTATGTCCTGTTTCAAATGTTTGTAGACAATATCACATCAAGTTTCAAATGTTCGTAGACAATACATGGTCAAGTTTTATTTCTCTTATTTGTAAACCACAGGTTTAAGTAGTATAAAACAGTATCTGAAAAACATTATTCAGAAAAATAGTTCATTTGCATTTGACCACGAGATTTCAATAAGCACAACCCAAACGTTGTAAAATATACATAATCCATGAGCACCTGAATACTAGCATCAATACCTGCATATAGTATACACTACACTTATCCTTTACCCCATAAAACGTATACACTTGTTCGAGTGTACATACAGTTCAAAGTAAATGCATCACAATTATAGTAGGGTGAGGTTTGTCTAACCTAACGGATCCATCCATCTAAATTGTGCTTACCCGAAGGTAATAAATGTATTCAAGCTAGGGGCTTTGTGAACAATAACTCAATATGTATAAAAGTACTCGTGTTAAACGTAAAAGCATTTGCAAAATTTTAAATGTAACAGCGTGTATTCTCATCCCAGAAAATATGTAAAAAGTGGGACTGTAGACTCACCTTTGAAAGCTCGGTAAGAAAAGTAAGCAATATGTAGCTTGTACGATTTATATTCGAGTAATGCAACCTAGAAATACGTGTTTAGGTTGGTCAATAGTTGTATCATGTATAATAGTTATTTCATAGAGTAAGTTGTCCTATTGCTCAGACCGACGCGTTTCAATGTAAAAGTTAACACATAACCAACTAGTTGATGCAAGTCAAACAAAAGTCAAACTTAGTAAAACAAAGTCAAAGTAGTCAACACATCAGTAGATTCATGTCAATATTGGTCAAATAGTCAAACTTGGTTCATAACATTCAGTTTCAGTTTCAAGTTTCGTCAATTACCGACTTCGTTGTCATAACGCCTGTTAAGTAGTGTGCACCAAGACATAAGTGAACATATGGAAATCAAATTACACTTAAGACATGCAAATGGTCAGTATGTAGTCCACATTCAATCAAAGGTTCAAAGTTATGTTCCTAACGCGAAGCACATACTCGCATTTGCAATACACGTTGCATGAATTCAGTTTCAATCTGCGCATCAATTTTCTATTGGGCATAACCAGAGCTAGGTGCATGCAAAACAAACAAGGTCAGTGGCCATGGTTCAAGGACAAGCTAAATTAACACATATCAAAAGATGAGAGGTTTTTGTTTAGCCAATTGGTACAGTTTATTCCGTAAAGTCAAACCTTCTGTTTTAGCACAAATCAATAGTTATCAAATCTTTAGCCTTATTGTGCATAATGTATCAGGTTTCAAGGTTTTCCATAAACTAGGCTTTGGTCACATATCATACAAATATTAAATATCCAGAAGATCAAGTTCACAAACTATGCACAAGTCAATTTATAGAGCTAAAGGTGCATACGTAACAGATTTGGACAGAATACAGGTTATCGTTTTCGTACGCACATTACGCAAGCTATACAAATGCAAATAACACAAGGCCTAGATGAAACGTTATCTACAACATATAAAATTTTCAGATATACAAATACTTGATTCAATATCTCATTTCAATTTGCTTTTAAAATCTATTTAAGTTACCGAGCAAATCAGTTTTGTCAAGAACATTCGTTTAAGCATAACGTGAGCTTTACAACTCCAAATAGAATGATATCCTAGTCTAAATTGAATGTTTCTAAATTATATACACAATGGAAATCAGTTCATAGCTCAATTCATTACTCATTTATCCATATTTCGGATTAATCACATATTTGACAACAAAACTTCAATTAAGCATATCTTGCACATACGGTAACGAAAATACGCAATTCCAAAGCCTAAAATTATTAGTTTTTCGAGAAGATTCTGAATATGTAATAATATTTAACATTCAACAAGTTTAAGTATCTGTAATCACACAAATCAAATTCGTTTTTAAAACCCTAACTCGCAAATCGGACAAAATAACGACTAGTTACATACACAATCGCGACCAATTGAGCAATAGAACATCTACATCATGTGATTAACAATAAAATCTGGAAAAGTAGGGTTTTTAAATCATACCCTAATCATACAATTGTTGGTATAGATGTGTAGAGCTCGTCGCGAGGAACACGATTATGTAAACGATCAAGCAAGCAAGCAAGCAATTGAAGGTGTTCTTTGACAGATGAAGATGTCGACTTTTTTTTTTGATGATAGGAGGCTGATTTGCAGCTGTAAATACCAGGTACAAGAGAGGGAAGCCAAAAATTGTGTTAGGTTTTAGGTTATAGCTTGTCTTAAGTACCTAGGGCCTAAGTATGAATTTTAGATGGGTTGGATTTTGAGGAGGGATGGAGGAGAATGACCAAGAGGGCCCAAAATGGAGTCTCTGGACTTTAAAATATTGCTAGACAAATTTCTATGGGATCCCGTTAAGAGCCTTCAAGTGTCGTTAGCCGAAAACGCAAAATGAATCGCTAAACGTTAATTCCTTCGGATTCTTTAATTAAGTTAAATTCTCTTAATCATAAAAGAATTCTAAATTTTATAAAATACATGGAACAATTATTTTTTCTTAATAATTATTTAATTCGTTGCTAAGTGTCATTAACCGAAATCAAAAGCTGGAACGTTAACCGAGTGTTTTAGCGAATTCTACGCGTTTTAAATTTTTAAAACTTCTACTAAATTAAAAGTATCTTTAAAGTATAATAATTATATAAAATAATTATTAAAAGTGAATTATCAATCGTTTCGTTGTCTTAAAGACGTTTTTCCGGTTTTCACTAACCATACGTTTTTCTTCCGTTTTCTAAGTTTCTAGCATACTTCTAAACCAAAGTATGAAATCAAGTAATATATAGCACATATTAGAAATAGTATTTTCTAAGAAAAAGTTCTGGCGTGTAAATTCATAGAATTTAACTAACGGTCGTTAAGTATTTAACAGAAAAGTTAACGGAAAAAGTTGGGTTGTTACAATATGAATTATGATCTTTGTGATTCTCTGATGAATTTGAGTTGAAACATGCAAGAGGTTCAACTCATCAAAGTTCTCTAAGTCTTGCTATTTATATGAAGAGATAAAAAAAACTAGCCATTGTTGCGGCTCAGCCCACGCGGTACAATCCAAAACAAGTATACGCTGTATAGCCGTTTGAATCAGTTTGGAACTCAAATCTTTGGACTCTTTACTTCATTTAATACCTGCAAAAGATACCCAACATCCTATACAAGTACTATATGAATTAAGTGTTCATTTATCTTGGATGTATTGCCTTGATAGTGACTTGTCATGTTTAAATTGATAAGTCTAACATTCTTGGATACAAGTCATGATAATCATTTGAGGCAATCTCAATTTTGTCATAATCTTTTGTTTGTAATCAAGACATTTGCTAAAGTCCCTGAATCTCTACTAACAGACAAACTCGTTCCAAAATTTTCAGTCAAGAAGTATCTCCTGCTTATATTCATCGAACTATCTTACGCGAAAGTCTTGTGAAATTGATTCTTAAACCTTAGTACAAAATCATTCGATCAAATATCTTTGCATGACCCGACAACAATGAGCGCATGACTGGTACAGAATCTGCTCTGTTGTGGTGTCTTGATTAGAATATCAAGGTCAATATTACCTACGTCATGGCAAAACGCATCAATGGAACTCACTACGAACCCAACAAATCACCTCTTATGGAATGCATCTCAATCATCTTTTGCTACATCTTGGTCTTCATGTCGGATGTCCTGGTTCAAAGCCAATGTCAGATGATGACATAATAGACGTGTTCTAAATTTCGATTATTTAGGACTATTTAGGCTAATAATCTATGTTTGATGCTTAGGATTTAGAGACTAATGTGTACTACATGCGTGTACGATATGTGTGTATAATAAAAATCTATGCTAATCTATGTAACTTTTCATTTATTATAAGACATTTGATTAAGGGGGAGCATCTCAAGGGCGATCTTAGTTCTAAGGGGAGCTAACCCTTTTTTGCTTCGAGAGAAGAGGGAGAAAAAGTATAGTAAGTGATGTTAACACATGCGGTTTTATGGAAAATTGCTTGTCATCACTTATAGGTTTGTCATCATCAAAAAGGGGGAGAATGCTGGTTTAAGATCCAGCGTTAATATTCAAACGTTAATCTATGTTTTGATAATGACAATAATATGAGCAATGGCAAGTAATGTTAAAGTAAAAATGCAAGAATATAAACTTACTTTTTCTCTAACAAACGACCAAAACACGAAATGTCAAAATCTAAATATGCCGTTTTAATAAAGAGCAATGTATACGGTCAAATACCACAGTTAGACCATATGAATATATCACGGCTAAGCTGCAAATCGACCGAAGCTTTGGTTAGTCAAACTATGTTTTTCAAAACAATTATCTCAAACACTTTGACAATATTAATGGTTCAAGCTTCATTTAATTCACATTACATGAGTTTGATTTATAAATTGGATATGATCTAAATATGCACTTAGCTTAATTGGTATTCATGATGGAATGCCAAGAACGAAAAACTCGTCCACAGAGTTTTTGACAAGTCACTTTCATAAAGTTAAGTCGAAGAAAATTTGAACACTTTAATCCTAAAGCTTTTGTCTAGGCTATTGTACACTTCATTCAAATACAGCAAGATCACATTATGTTTCATTTCACATCCGATGATATGTGATTGGCTAGATGGACATTCTATCTTGTACCCAAGATAGAATCTGTGATGCCCCGTACAAAACCATCGTGTACGAATCATCAACAACAGGATCATTACAGGGTTAAGTACTATATGCGATTTCAAAATACGTTGCGTTCATGACAAAAGGTGATGTCTTAACCAACATCAATGTTTAACAACCAAAAGTATGCTTCTACGAATAGCAAGCATGAATAATAGTACGTGACCCTATAGGTCGTTACAAATCATTGTTTCAAAAGTATTAAAGTTTGAATGCAAGATTAAGTGTTTCATGCGGTGACATCTCTAAAGCAGCGGGTGTCTACAGCAAGACTAGTACAACAGCGGAAGCAAACCTTAAGCACCTGAGAAAAAAATGCTTAAAAATGTCAACACAAAGGTTGGTGAGCTATAGTTTAAGTATAACAGTAATGTAAGGTAGGCCACGAGATTTCAGTGCTACAAAGAGCATTTCAAACAGTAATTCAAATCAATATGATAAAGTATATGTTTAACCGTAGGCACTCGGTAACTAACTTAACGTTTATAATACCCCCTAAAAGTGCACTTGGCGAGTGCGTATGACCTCAAAGTATTAAACACTCATTAAATGCTAGCGCGACTAGCCCGAGTGGGGATGTCAAACCTTATGGATCCATATCTAAGATTCGCGTTCACGGTTCAAAAACCAATGATTAAACGTTACCGAGCTAAAGGGAATGTTTATGCTGTTGTATAACTCACACATATATAAGTTTAAGTACTAGTGCCTAGTATGTAAAATGTAAAACATGCATGCATTCTCAGTCCCAAAATAGTTAAAGTAAAAAGGGATGCTATAACTCACAGTGGTAAAATAGTAGTAAGGTCGAGTCGGGAAGTAAGCAAGTTTGTAGGTCCGGAAAGTACTCAACCTAAATCAAATATTACTAAGTCAGTAAATTGTCCCAATAGGTTTAAAAGTATGTAAATTAGGTCTTAAAGGTCATCATCATTCATCATCAAACATAAGGTGTAAAGCAAGTTTCGTTCAGGAAAGAAGTTTAAAACAAAGGCTGACTTGGATCGGTCACCACGGCCTCTATACCTACTGGAATGAGGTGAGACCAGTGGATGTGGCTCCGTATATGAGTCCTTTAGTTGTGGTAAAAATCCCAGAATCAAACTCGTCTTTGTTTGACCGTGGCGACGGTCTAAGTGCGAGTAGGTCAGAATTTTCAGCACAACATTAAAAGGACATAGTGACGGTCGGAGGGCCATAAATCCCAAACCGTAACTAGGATTAAGACAAGGTCTAAACAAAAAATTATCTACTCGAATAGAGCTATCTGAAAATCATTTTTACAGTAGCCCAGGTCGTTGGGTCAGACCCAGAAAAGCAGTAGCCAAAGTGTTCCGGTGGGTTCTTGGTGTTCGATGCTCATCACGGTTCTCATCCTTGATGCATATAGCTTCAAGTGTACAACTCGTTGATGTGTTTACATCATATTTACCAAGTTTTGACCCTCATAAAACTAGTGCAAGTCTAAGATAAGTAGCACAACTCATTTAAGTGTTGTAAGTAGTTTGATGAACCAAAGTTACATCAAGATCTTAGATCCGACACATATATGAACTATAGAAGTAATATTAACCAAGTTATGACTATCATGACACAAGTGTAAGTCTAAGACATGTAGCACAACTCACTTAAGAGTTGTATGAAGTTTGATGAACCAAAGTTACATCAAGATCTTAGATCCAGCACATACAAGAGTTATACAAGTAATATTAAGCTACAAACTTGAAAATAAACTTAAGTAAACAAGATCTTAGGTTGTAGAACATAGTTCTTAGTTAGATCTTGAAGATCCTAGACTCAAAAGTCTAGATCTATAGTTCTTAAGTTAAATCCAACACAAGTATATGAAGTTGTAACTAGAAAGTTAAACTTCCATGTTCTTGAACTTACAAAGTTAACTTTTAGTTTCAAGAAATATGAGATCAAGATTAACTAGTAATACTTGACCAAATCACAACTTTAAAGTACATAAAATGAAGAAAATAAACTAGATCTACAAGTATTAAGTTCATGGTTGTTCATACTTTAAAGATTCAAGCCAAGGCTTTGATCTTTAAGAATGTAAACTTTAAGTTTACAAACATGAATCACAAGTATGATTATAACTCATGAACTTTCTTTAACAAGTTTTATGGAAGAATCAAAACATAAACTTGATTCTCCTAGGTTCTTTATGTTCTTGAATAAACAAGATTATATGAAGAACAAAGTAGAAAGTTTGATTCTTACAACAACAAACAACTACAAGTAACAAATAATGATGATGAACTTGATGATCTTTAAAGGAAAAGAAGAAAGAAAAATAAATATGTTACTTACAATATTTTGAGAGAAAAAAGATGAGAGAGAGAAAGTAGTAAGTAAGTGTGTGTAATAGTGAAGAATACTTGCAATATGTATCAAAGAAAAAAAAAATGAAATGGAACTCCCTTTGTTACTAGTTGGCCGTAGGTTTGGAGGGCATCAAGAGGGAGAGGAAAGTCTACTAGTTACTTCATGTATTGGTTCAAAAGTTGGTTATAAGGTTAGCTTACATGGGAACTAGGTGTAAGTATGTAGTAACTAGATTCTTTCCACTTAATCAATCTAGTTAGGTCTTAATCATCATTAACATAATGTTGGGCTCTTAATTAATCCATTAAGGGTGTAGTGTGGGCTTCTAAGTCCACTAATCATGAGTCCAAGTCCAAATAAATAATGATTCAAGTAAAAGCTGAAGTAATTAACTAGTAACCATAGTTAATAAAAAAAATGATTAATAAAACTTAATCATGAATGTAAATGATATTTAAAAATACCATTCGTGAAAAGTATGTGTGTCACAAAGACGTTTCGGGCATTCAAAAGTTAATTGCGGTAACAGGTAAATGTATAAAAACAATACATTTAATAAAACACAAGTATTAATAATAATAATTATTAATTAAACGTTAGAAAATCCAGGGTCGTTACATTACCCACCTGTTAAAGAAAATTTCATCCCGAAATTTTAAGGAGTGACCAACAATGGTACATTATTCGAATAAGAAGGGGCGTATCAAAGTTCTGTGAGACTCGTGGGCTCAGAAGTAAGTTATTTACCTTGAAAGGTGCTTCAGCGTATGAAAGTAAGAATAGGCATCTGCCGTTAATTAAGTCTCTTGTCCTAAGTGATCAACAAATTGATTTCGTTTCCGATTAACCTGAGTATGTCATCTGAATGTATATCCATAAAAGGAATGATGGTGTGTTTAGCCTTACAGGCATCTTCGGTAAGTTGGATGCGTGAAATGCATCATGAATGATTCTAAGCTCATCTAAAACATTGAGCGTGTATGTCGTAATATAAGCTGATAGGTCGAATGGAAAACATAGTGATTACAACCATGCGATTTGATGCCTGGATAGCGTTAGCCATGGGTTTTACCAACCCCTTGGTTTCAGAAGGAGGCCATAGGCATAGGAACTCGATATTTAAGAACGTTTCATTTGAGTAAGTGAATCGAAATTTTAGCTGAAATTGACCAACCGGACTTGCAAGCCATAATTATTTATAGTGTCTTCAGGACGGTCGGAATGGAAAATGAAGGGTATCACCCATTTTTACCATGCAGTAGGTGAACTTATCCTCGGATGAAATGAAAGCACAGTTTCGTAATGTAACTTCATCCTTTCAGTTACATGTTGAAGTTAGGGTTAACATTAACTAGGACAACAGATAGTTGCAACTAACGAAGGAGGAAGTATATAGAGTATACATCAGTGTCGTAAATGTTTTAAGCAGTCCCCTCCCAAAGGGATAACAAGGTTCATAGGTTCTCAGAGTACCTTATATTACATTTTCGAAATAAAGTTGCACGAAAGGTGTGGTCTTTGAACGAGAGTGAACTCTTCGAGTGGTCCGTTCTGAATTTATCCGCGTGCTTGAGGGGATGTGCGGATGAGAAGATACGTGAACCCTTGGTTCTAACGAATGGTTTACTCCGAGTGAAAAGAATCTCCAAAAATGATTCTTGTGTCTCAACATATTGATTCATAGAGATGTGGTTTACGAGGGTGTTGTGATTTGCCGTGAAGTATTGAGAACAGTAACCCACCTAGTACCTTTCCTACAGTAGGGTGACCACTGAGTGTACCTCAGAAAACTGATTTATCGACTCGCATTTTTGTCATGTCTAACTTTAAAAAGAACATTTTATGGGTGCAAAGATTTTCTAATAAATTTTATAAAACCGCCATCCAAAGTGGCTCAAGAGTTTTTGACAAAGATCTTAATAGTAAGTTTCATCTCTAACAGAGAGCGAGAAAAAGTGTGATCCATACATGGTGCAGTCTAATACGAAAACCTTTAATAAAATCAACTAAGGGAGTTTTGAAAAATAAAACCTTTAAACATTTGTTGTGACAACGTAAACGGAACGAAGTTCCTAGTAAATTTAGAAGTAGGTACAACGTGTACTATTTTGCACAAAACTATTTGACTTAAGTTGAATAACTCGGTAAAGGAGCGGTCTTTAAATAATTTGAAGATATAACTTAGTATCAAAATAATTAAGTATAAATTTATACATATATGATTTTATAAATCGTATAAGTGACAGAAAAGTTTTTAGTACTTTCATTGTCTGTAAATCTTGTGAGGACCGCACAAATAAACAACGTGTAAAAATTTTGATAAACATAGTTTTTCGTATTTCAAAGGTTACGAGTTGGAAAAGGTTGAGTGGAAAATCTTTGAATCACCGGGTGACCGGTTACTAGGTAATGAAAACTAATGACATAAATGTAGTTTTGGTAATTATCATGACACAAGTCTTTGGGCCAAAATATTCACGTGCGAAGCCGTTGCTAAAAAGTGAGGTACGAAGGATAGAGTACGAAGATGAGAAGTTATTCGCTTCTTGTATTTGCAAAATGCCAAACAGGTCGTGACTAATAATAAAGTCGGAATACTGATGGTGTTAATATCACTAAATGAGAGTTTCTTGGAATGAGTCAGGACTTAGAGTTATGTAAGAAAGAGCATTGTTCCAACGGTTGTGGTGAAATAAATCCATGGGGTAACGCAATAGTTTTGAATGGTTTAAGTGTTAGCGGATGCCCGAAGGCCTTGCATGATGTGGTAGTCAGTGCCTTTATCACCTACACATGAATCCCTCGATTTCGACGGTTATAAAGCCTTTATGGTGACTTGGATACGAATAACGCGAAAAGTTTTATATAATAAGCAACGAAAGTTTTATAGAAATTGTTTATGGTGACAATGTATGGAAAGAAACGAAGTTCTAGTAAACTAGGGTTACGTGCAACCCGTGTCATTCAAAGTAAAATATATCTTGAACAAAAGGTTTGATTTGTAAGAGTGAAAGTAAAATTCTACATGTATTCATCAAAAATAAGAAATCATTTACTTTATTTTATATAACGTATATGATTTTAAAATTTGCGCGAATGACGAACAAAATAAATTTATTTTTATAAAGCTTTGAGAGGATAGCATAGTAAAATAATGTGTGTAAGATTTTTGGCAGACAAAATTTTCAAAATTCGGAGGTTACAAGTGGGAAAAGGTTGATAAGGATTGAGTAAAAGATTTTTGAAAATCTCGAGTAATATTTGAGGTAATAAAAACTATTGAATTTAGGTGTGATTGACAATTATTAATAGGGCATAAGTCCTTTGACCAAAAATGCTTAAGTGTGAAGTTGTTGCTTATAAGTGAGATACGAATGGGAGAGTATGAGGGTGAGAATGAACCACCCATTGATTTTTGGAAGAATTTCGAACTGTTATGACTAATATCGAAGTAAGAAGGATGATGGTGCGGTTATCATCGAATAAGGAATCTCTCGGAATAAGTGAGGGTTTAGAGTCGCGTAAGAATTAGTATCAAATAAGATTCTTGGGTAGCCATCGCTGAAGTGACTGGATAAAATTCCCTTTTTGTATCGTTGTGCAAGTTTGTCCATTGTATTAGTTTCTCTTGTGGGTAGAAAGTGAGCAGATTTGGTGAAGCGGTCAACAAACCCAGACGGATTTTAGCTTGCCGTTCTCGCGAGGTATACGAAAAATTTTCTCACTATAAATATCCTTCGCTTTCATCCTTGAAAGTCAGTTCGTTCCAACTATTTCATCAAAGCTTCCAAACTTGATGAGTATTAGGTTAATCTTAAAGTTCATCCCAACTATTGCATCCAATTTCCCAAATTGATGGGTGTTAGGCTAATCTTAAGGTTCATTCCAACCAATCTTATTATACTGCCGTGAAAATTTTATCAATCTTCTCAAATAACATATGCCTGTGTGTAGGTAACTAATCCTTTTCAATTACTACATTAAAACTTCCAAGTTTGGTTAATATGAGGTCATCTCCAAATGACCCACCTGTTAATCTTAAAGTACTATCTTAAATTATTCCGCTATCCTTCTCGGCTTACAATTTGCTTGTCCTATAGAATACTCAACCCTCATGGTCGTTATTGGCTTATTAGTCATAACACTAAGGTTCTTAGATATAAGGTTTCTATCGCTCCAGTATTAAACAGCCTTGAGACAATAAAATGTTGTGATGAAACGTACCCTAACTAAAATCAGGATCCATGCGAGTTTCCATAACTGAGATAACGATTGCTCTACCGCAAGTCAGTACGAAGTTTTTCCTATTTGAGAACTTTTTCCTTAAATGTCCAAGGTGTCGGAATCTATAAAAAAATTTTGGGTTATCAATTCTGCAATCAAGGCCCTTCTTATACAGTATCTAGGATACGTGGTTATTCCTTCCCTACCTTTAACAGACTATAATGTGTACGCTCAAGTGATCCCTGCCAAAGTTTTCCCTGGATCACCTCATATTCCTCATGTAGTAACATTGGAACTTCTGCATGATTTACTTCAATATAATCACGCTTGCCTGGCATCATTATATTGTACCAAATTGTACATTCATTCCAATATCACTTCATATGGTCAATGTAACGTGATCACTTCAAGTTCTACTCAATTTCATCTAACGATGCTTTATCTGTGTTGTCTCAAATTAAAATCTACATAATCAATCTCACGGTTTCTCAGTGTGGGTGCGTAAGTTCCATAGGTCATGCATCAATGCCTAAATGCCCCGAAATTTCTTCAAAATATTCGGGTTCAGGTAATGTCGTTAGGTTCCTTTCTAAAAAAATTTCAATCTGGGTCTCGTGTCGAGTCGTACGTGTAGCATGTAGTGATATGATATGTCTTGAGGCGACTCCCAAGTCTTTGGGTATGGCTAAGCATCAGTGGAAGACACTATGAGCTTGTTGGAAGGAGATGCCTTCCCGACTTCTCCAATGCCTAAGTATAGAAGTGTCGTTAGGTCGTCGAGTAGTGGTGAAGAATGAAAATGATGAGTGACGGTCATGAGAGCGTACAGGGTATGTGTCAACTAAACAATCTTCTAGATTGCGTGAAGTAATGTTTCGATCTATAGAACGGTGGAGCAGTAGTAACAGGTGGATTACACTACTAGTTCTTAGGGTTAGACGAGCGGGAAAGTAGTTCAGGAAAACATCTGAACTGGGAAGGATATGTTCTCCACGTCGGTACAGCGAATAATAGACATGTAGCAAGTGCGTAATCAGGCATAACAACTACAGCAGCCTAGATCGTTTACAACAGCACGTATCATGGCAATAGTAACAGTATCATACCGAAGTAACATGTTAAAAGCATATAGTAGCATGCATTAGCGAGAGTAAGTAATAGCATACAGTGAGTTTACATAGCAGTAAAAGGTAACAGTAGCATGCAACAAGTTCATGCAGCAGTAGAAGTAGGTAGTGGCATGCAGTAGTACTAAGCAGTAACATGCAGTAATATAACGCAGTAGCATGCAATCGAAAGCAGATAACATTATGCAGTAGTGTTTACAAGTAGCAGTATGCGATATATAGCAGTAAAAGCAAGCAGCAGTATGCAGTAAGTTCCGCAGAAATAAATAAACTAGCAAGTTGTAGATTAGTCCTATTAGTGAATCCTATTCGGGTCGGTCTTAGACTCACTAATGCAACCTAATTCCCTACAACCAATGCTCTGATACCAAATGTGATGCCCCATACAAAACCATCGTGTACGAATCATCAACAACAGGATCATTACAAGGTTAAGTACTATATGCGATTTCAAAATACGTTGCATTCATGACAAAAGGTGATGTCTTAACCAACATCAATGTTTAACAACCAAAAGTATGCTTCTACGAATAGCAAGCATGAATAATAGTACGTAACCCCATAGGTCGTTACAAATCATTGTTTCAAAAGTATTAAAGTTTGAATGCAAGATTAAGTGTTTCATGCGGTGACATCTCTAAAGCAGCTGGTGTCTACAGCAAGACTAGTGCAACAGCGGAAGCAAACCTTAAGCACATGAGAAAAACATGCTTAAAAACGTCAACACAAAGGTTGGTGAGCTATAGTTTAAGTATAACAGTAATGTAAGGTAGGCCACGAGATTTCAGTGCTACAAAGAGCGTTTCAAACAGTAATTCAAATCAGTATGATAAAGTATATGTTTAACCGTGGGTACCTGGTAACTAACTTAACGTTTATAATACCCCCTGAAAGTACACTTGGCGAGTGCGTATGACCTCAAAGTATTAAACACTCGTTAAATGCTAGCGCGACTAGCCCGAGTGGGGATGTCAAACCCTATGGATCCATATCTAAGATTCGCGTTCACGGTTCAAAAATCAATGATTAAACGTTACCGAGCTAAAGGGAATGTTTATGCCGTTGTATAACTCACACATATATAAGTTTAAGTACTCGTGCCTAGTATGTAAAACGTAAAACATGCATGCATTCTCAGTCCCATAATAGTTAAAGTAAAAAGGGATGCTATAACTCACAGTGGTAAAATAGTAGTAAGGTCGAGTCGGGAAGTAAGCAAGTTTGTAGGTCCGGAAAGTCCTCAACCTAAGTCAAATATTACTAAGTCAGTAAATCGCCCCAATAGGTTTAAATGTATGTAAATTAGGTCTTAAAGGTCATCATCATTCATCATCAAACATAAGGTGTAAAGCAAGTTTCGTTCAGGAAAGAAGTTTAAAACAAAGGCTGATTGGATTGGTCACCACGGCCTCTATACCTACTGGAATGAGGTGAGACCAGTGGCCGTGGCTCCGTATATGAGTCCTTTAGTTGTGGTAAAAATCCCAGAAGCAAACTCATCTTTGTTTGACCGTGGCGACGGTCTAAGTGCGAGTAGGTCAGAATTTTCAGCACAACGTTAAAAGGACATAGTGACGGTCGGAGGGCCATAAATCCCAAACCGTAACTCGGATTAAGACAAGGTCTAAATGAAAAATTATCTAATCGAACAGAGCTATCTGAAAATCATTTTTACAGTAGCCCAGGTCATCGGGTCAGACCCAGAAAAACAGTAGCCAAAGTGTTCCGGTGGGTTCTTGGTGTTCGATGCTCATCACGGTTCTCATCCTTGATGCATATAGCTTCAAGTGTACAACTCGTTGATGTGTTTACATTATCTTTACCAAGTTTTGACCATCATAACACTAGTGCAAGTCTAAGATAAGTAGCACAACTCATTTAAGTGTTGCAAGTAGTTTGATGAACCAAAGTTACATCAAGATCTTAGATCCGACACATATATGAACTATAAAAGTAATATTAACCAAGTTATGACTATCATGATATAAGTGTAAGTCTAAGACATGTAGCACAACTCACTTAAGAGTTGTATGAAGTTTGATGAACCAAAGTTACATCAAGATCTTAGATCCAACACATACAAGAGTTATACACGTAATATTAAGCTACAAACTTGAAAATAAACTTAAGTAAACAAGATCTTAGGTTGTAGAACATAGTTCTTAGTTAGATCTTGAAGATCCTAATCTATAGTTCTTAAGTTAAATCCAACACAAGTATATGAAGTTGTAACTAGAAAGTTAAACTTCCATGTTCTTGAACTTACAAAGTTAACTTTTAGTTTCAAGAAATATGAGATCAAGATTAACTAGTAATACTTGACCAAATCACAACTTTAAAGTACATAAAATGAAGAAAATAAACTAGATCTACAAGTATTAAGTTCATGGTTGTTCATACTTTAAAGATTCAAGCCAAGGCTTTGATCTTTAAGAATGTAAACTTTAAGTTACAAACATGAATCACAAGTATGATTATAACTCATGAACTTTCTTTAACAAGTTTTATGGAAGAATCAAAACATAAACTTGATTCTCCTAGGTTCTTTATGTTCTTGAATAAACAAGATGATATGAAGAACAAACTAGAAAGTTTGATTCTTACAACAACAAACAACTACAAGTAACAAATAATGATGATGAACTTGATGATCTTTAAAGGAAATGAAGAAAGAAAAATAAATATGTTACTTACAATATTTTGAGAGAAAAAAGATGAGAGAGAGAAAGTAGTAAGTAAGTGTGTGTAAAAGTGAAGAATACTTGCAATATGTATCAAAGAAAAAAAAATGAAATGGAACTCCCTTTGTTACTAGTTGGCCGTAGGTTTGGAGGGCATCAAGAGGAAGAGGAAAGTCTACTAGTTACTTCATGTATTGGTTCAAAAGTTAGTTATAAGGTTAGCTTACATGGGAACTAGGTGTAAGTATGTAGTAACTAGATTCTTTCCACTTAATCAATCTAGTTAGGTCTTAATCATCATTAACATAATGTTGGGCTCTTAATTAATCCATTAAGGGTGTAGTGTGGGCTTTAAAGTCCACTAATCATGAGTCTAAGTCCAAATAAATAATAATTCAAGTAAAAGCCCAAGTAATTAACTAGTAACCATAGTTAATAAAAAATGATTAATAAAACTTAATCATGAATGTAAATGATATTTAAAAATACCATTCGTGAAAAGTATGTGTGTCACAAAGACGTTTCGGGCATTCAAAAGTTAATTGCGGTAACAGGTAAATGTATAAAAACAATATATTTAATAAAACACAAGTATTAATAATAATAATTATTTATTAAACGTTGGAAAAACCAGGGTCGTTACAGAATCAATGTAAACTAAGCATTTAATTTTTATCATTAGCTAGTCTACATTGTAAGCTACTTCTTTGAATTAGTCAAAGAAGTAGCATAGATCATCACTTGTAACTTCGCTGTGTGAGTGTGAGATTTTAATCTGGGGTGATCAAGTTAGCGGCTTTGTTTTTGTAACAAGAACACCATCTTACTTAGCTAACTAATTTCCTTAAAGGGACTTAAAAATTGATTGTTCTTTTGGTAGGAACAACCGTATATCATTAGAGATATAAGTTAACCAAGTAAGCTTTAATCTTTCAATGAGACCGAAAGATTGTTGGTGTTGTTTATTAAAGGAAAACTGATGTAATCGAATCTCTACCGGATTTGGAGAAAAGCTAAGTGAAGCCAAACTCTCGACGTTGTGTTCAAAAATGGATTAAAGTGGATTAGTTAGCATCCTCCCTAACCACTGTAATCCCTGTGTTTGTTGCACATTACTTTGTTCACATATTGCATTAACAAACACAAACACTTTCGCACTCAAAACTTATGCTTAGAATGTTAAACAAATCAAAAACGTTTTTAGAAACCACTAAGTAACTATTCACGTCTCCCCCTTTAGTTACTTACAAAACCTTACACTGTAAATCAGTCCACACCATGAGGAAGAAATAGAGTGGTCTGACCGAATTATTTAATAGTTGCCGAAAACACAACCCACAACCAACAAACAACCTTGAAACCACCATCAAGCTAAAGACAAGACTGGAAAACAAAAAGGAAGCCTACTAAGAGGATAGTAGAGCCAAAAAAGGAGGGAAATGATACAAGGAATGATTGTCGGAGAGAATCGCCGAGGAAGACCGCCAGAGCATGGCCGAAAAAAGTGATGAGGACAGGATCGTGAACAAACGGAAGTGATAACTTCTTGACCACCAAACAAATGACACCTAACCACCAGAATACTAAAATAACTTTCGGCCAAGACATTACTCCGGCGAGCCTAACTAAATAGAAACTTATACAAGACAAAATAAAAAATAGCAACCGACAACAAGCAATACAATCACAGCTCCACACATCACAAAAGAAATGGTAGAAGTCATACTCGTCACCTATAGAAAAGCGACACACGTGAACGGATCTTGAGAGACGACCATTGATCGGAAAAAAACCAACCCAAGTCTAATGATCAAAGCGAAGAGAACTACCACCATCTCAAAACCATCACAATGACCCGCAAAAAAACTAATGTTCTCGTTGCTTGAGAATCGTGGTTGGAGAAGAACGTGACTCAATCACCAAAGATGGGTAAGAAAGGAGTAGGGAAAACCGAAAGAGGAAGGAAACCGAATAAAAAAAAAGAAAGAGCTTCAAACCGGATCACCTACGAGATGCTGGCGTCCGGAAAGAAAAATAAACGGGGATGATGAGGCTTTTATTGAATTCTTAGTAAGCGTGTAAAAGAAGGAAAAAGAAATATTTTTTGAATTCTTTTTCTTATATGTTTTCTATTATAATCGTAAGGATTATTCAAATGAATCCAACTTTTGAGTTGAGACTCAAGGGACCAATCAGAGTACGACATGTGGCGCGAGAATCACATGTGATTGAAAAAAAATTCTTTTTTTAGAATTTTTTTTTTCCAATCACATGTGATTGGATTTCACATGCAGTAAATCACATGTGATTCTGCATGCCAATCACATGTGATTATAAAACTTAATCACATGTGATTCTGCATGTCAAATCCAATCACATGTGATTGAAAAAAAAAAATTTAAAATTTAAAAAAAAAAAAAAAAAAAATTTGAATTATATTATTTTCAAATTACATGTGATTGTCGCGTTACATATCACACTCCGATTAGTCCCTTAAATTTTAAAAAAATTGTTGGATTCACATAATTACTAACTTTTGGTCAATATAATACTAACAACTAAAAAATTAGTGTGTAATTATTGATTATAGATACATTGCACGAATGTTGTTGATCTTTGTGTGATACACGGTATAAACATATTGAAAGAGTGTAAAAATAAGTGGTTTCTCATTTATAAATTACAAACCACATATTCATACCATGTAACTTCTTGTAGATACAAAATGATTCACCTTACGGCCACCAATTATTATCAGTTTTAGTACTAAAGCATTTCCATCTTTCTAGATTTGAAGAGAGTTGGTCACGAACTGAACAGTACACAATGCATCAATGGTCGTACATACCCGACCAGAGACAACTTTCTTAAAACAATACTAAGAAAACTTTTGTTTCTGCTACAATAACATGCATACTCAAACATATTTCACCTCTCTGTACTATCAATATTATTCTCCTCTTGTGACTCCCTTTTGTCTCTTTGCTTCTTTTGTCACTTCTTATAAATCTGACATTATCATCATTTGTATTTTATTCCGGTAAAAACTGATTATCTCATTCTAATTATTTCCTTATATCCGGATTATCCATTGACGAAGTAAACTTAAATAAATTTTGTTGCAAATTATATTGTCCTCTTTCATTACCTCCAACACCAAGAAAATCTCGTGTTAGATTCGGATCTTTAGCCGACTCACTTTGTTTCGACCCTGTCATCATCATGAATCCATCACCATTGGAAAAACTAGTACTCATGAGCCCGAACGCGTTACTATCCCCATGGTTACTACTTGTTGAACCCATTTGAGCCGCCTTTTGCAATAGCGCGGTAGCAGACATATGAGCCGAATTTGGTGGTGGTAGATTTGTGGAACTCGTGTAGGTATTATACATAGAATTGAATTGCATTTCCCCTTTATTTTCTTCTTCCTCTTTCAATTGCAACCCCGAATATGTTGTATTCGTGGCGGCTTCTTGGTTTCCATGTAACCATTGCATCATGTCCGATGACAACATTCCACCATTATTGTTGTTGTTCGAGCTTGATGACCCCATAAACGACGAATTGCTATGATTTTCAAAATGGGATTCATTTCCATTATGGTCTAACCAAATTGGTAATGTAGGTTTTCCTACATTTGCATCAAGACTACTTTCTAACATCGCACTACCAAACATCCCTGAAAATCTCAATCCACCACCAGCATTCGTCATCATTAAATCGTGTCCAAAATTAACATTTGGGGTGCTTGACATCATTGGAAACGAAGCCATTCTCGAATTCTCTTCCGTTAAAGCGTCACAAAATGCTCTATGTGTTATGAAACTATCTTTCCTGTTTTTCCGAATCAACATGTTAAAATAATTACACACAAACACATGAATTTTATTGAATTCTCATTTTCATTATAAGGATCTTTATGATCTAACTAATTCATGCAATCATATATATATCTTTGATAAAAATTAAGCTAGAAATCTATGAAACTAAAAACATTATATAAATTTACCTAGAAAAGAGTGTTCCACAATCACATTTGTACTCCCTAGTGCCACAAATTTTGCTATGAGCTTTCCAATCTGATTGAACTGCATATTTCTTTGAACACTTTTCACATTTCCATTTTTTCTCACCATGTTTTCGGCTAAAATGTTTCTTAACTCCGGTAAGATCTCCGAGAGCTCGAGACGGATCATGATGAACACAACTTATTTCCGGACAAATGTAAACTTTTTTCCTTACAACTTCATTTTTGTTTCTTTGTTTTAGTTTCCATGGTAAATTGTGTCCTCTTCTATGAAGTTGTAAATTTTGATCTCTTTGAAAACCCTTGTTACATATCTCACATAAAAATCGATTCGTTGCCATTAAAGATTTCGGAGATAACGCTATAACTTCTGCATCTGGATCTATACAAATATCAGTAAAGGGATAAGCAAAATTAAATGTGTAATAAACAGTTTAATCACTGCTTGTTAAATGACTGTTAAGAAACAGGTAATTAGTTTTTAATTAACAATGACAAAAAAAGAAAGAAAAAAAAAAGGTGAATGTGAATTGTATTCATTCATAACATAAATTAAAATAATCAGAGATTTGAGTTTCTAATTATGTACACAATATAATATATGATACGTAGATAATTCACTAAATTATGAAATAAATAAAATAAACACCTCAAAGTAAGTACTCATCAACATGAAGTAGTTTTAGTGAATTGAATTAGCTAAAAGAGGAGAGTGAATTACCTGGATTGCCAGGAAGATTACGTTTTCGTTTTGACAAATTTGAAGAATTAGGGTTAGGGTTTGAGATGGGGTCTTGAATGAAAGCAGAAAGAGATGAAGGAGATGAAGAAAAACCATCACCAGACATCATTTTTTTTCTTTCTATTCTTTAGAAAGCTGGGTTTAAACTAAAATAGTAAAAACAACAACATAAAGAATACAAGAGTTGCTAAAAATAGAAAATCTACAATATATGATCAAAGATATGATGAAGATGAGAAACAAGAAAAGGGTATAGTATGATTAACACATAATGAAATGATTTGCTTTAAGTTTAAACTTGTGTTGATAGTATTGATTTCATGACAATATAGATCTTGATCATGTTTGAGTTATATATGTATGAATCTTGATAGATAGAAAACATACATGATGGGTATAAGAAAAGAGGATATATATTAGTATTATATTATATTATATTTTTAATTTTTAAGAATAATAGAAATGGATCGAGAGAGATTAATTCTATCTATCTTACACGGGTTGTGTAGAAAGTCGGTCAGCCATAAGACTTTACTTGGACCATATCTTTCTTTATCACTAACTCATTTGCGTCATAATTATCTATAGTTAATATTAAAATTCTACAATGATGATATTATTATTATTATTAATTATCTATAGTTAATATTAAAATTCTACAATTATTATGTCATTATTAGGCTAATTTCTTTATTAAAAAAAAATTAAAAAAAGAAAAAAATCTAAACATTGTGATTGATGTCATTAATCTAAATAATTTTAAATTAAAATTAAATCTTATTAATTAATTATTATTATTAAATCTTATTAATAATTATTTTAATTATTAAAATTAAATAATTTTAAATTATTTTAATTAATTATTTTGAATTGAGTACGATAAGGTATTAAAGCTATATAGAAAGAAACCAATTCTAAATTTATATTTTAATTTACACTTTTAAAATAAAATCACAACTAATATTATCTCTTATAATTGAATGTTGATTGTTTAATATGCATTTTAGGTGTTTGATGAAATGCTCAGCTGACAAGTTTTTTAGTCGGACTCTGTAGTTTCACGGGTCATTAAATAAATAACTTTAACATTTACGTTCACTTAATACCTAAAACATATCATTAAACTGTTTCGTTTAAACAAACCTGTGATTTCACGGGTCATTTCACTAGTAATTCTAATTTCATAATACATAGTATTATTAAGTAATTAATTAATTAACTTTTGTAGTTTTTTGTATACTGGATTTGGATTCCCTACCGGGAAGTGATAATTCTACTTATATTCTTTATTCATCAACTACAAAATAGTGCTTCTTTTCAAAATTATTCTTCAATAAATTTGAATAAGAAAATTATGTATTTAAGGAAAAAATTAATAATTTTAAGTGGGACTTAGTAAAATGGGAGGTGGAGATATCAATTCCTATACCTTCCTTAAAAACGTTAGTTGATAAATGTTTAGAGCACACGGTGTTCTCTATTTTTTTCACCATCAGTTTAAATCGGAGATTGATAGTCTGTCCGACACCGGACCAACGTCGATCCCACCATCGGTAGTACAAGGTCTTGGCCCTGACACATTTGACTGTTGTTGCCTCTACATTTTATCCGCTTTTGAATTCTAGCCGTTTTAAACGGCTAGTGTTCTATTTTTTCATCTCTATAAATACTACTATAATTTTATCATTTTCCACACTTTCAAACACCATCTTCGCTCAATTAAATACTATTATCAAATTTTATCAGTTTAATCATGACTTCAAACTCATCAAATCCAAGAAATCCAAGAAATCCAATTATATGTACTAATCAAAACAACGGTTGCAGATAATGTAATTCATTTTCATTGATCTATTTCATTGGGATAGAAGGTTCCATTAGAGTTTTGATTAACGGCCTTTTAATACAAACTAGTCCGGATCGGCCCGCGCGTTGCGGCGGGGGTTTTCGTCCTGCGTATTCATATTTAATGTAGTGTTGTGTATTTACAGAGGGAAAACGGGCCGTGTGTTAAGCGCCGTTGTAGGTGTCGTCGTCTTCAGTGTTTTTTTAAAAAGTATCCGTTTCGAACGTAGTTAGTTTCGTTTTGTTGATAAGATTATTTCGAGTCTAACGGTTCTGTCGAAAAAATTTAACTCGCGTCGAGGAGGAAGATACGTGCAGTCGTTGTGTTTAGCATTTTTTAAAAACTGCCCGTTTCGAACGTGGTTAGTTTCGTTTTGTTCATAAAATTATTTCGAGTCTGACGCTGCTGTCGAAAAAATTTAACACGTGCCGAGCGGGAAGATACGGGTTGTCGTTGTGTTTAGCGTTTTTTTGAAAAGTGTCTGTTTCGCGTATAGTTAGTCCCGTTGGGTTCCGAGTTGAACGGTGGTCTCTGAAAAATTTAACTCGCACCCAACGAAAAGATAGGGCCCGTTATAAATTCGTGTGAAATTAGTTTCTTATATTTTAATTAAATTATATATTTACACTTTTTACCCCTAAAAAGTGTAAAGTTGAAGGGCTGTTGTTGGAATTGAAACGAAGTTGAGGGGCCGGTTGTAATGTGAATGCAAAGTGAAAACTACACTCAAATATAACTAAAACTACAACATTCCTAATCACTTTTAGTGTATAATAATAAAATAATAATAATAATAATAATAATAATAATAATAATAATAATAATAATAATAATAATAATAATAATAATAATAATAATAATAATAATAATAATAATAATAATAATAATAATAATAATAATAATAATAATAATAATAATAAAATAATAATAATAATAATAATAAAATAATAATAATAATAATAATAATAATAATAATAATAATAATAATAATAATAATAATAATAATAATAATAATAATAATAATAATAATAATAATAATAATAAAAAGTTAAGGTTAATTAATTACTCGTAGAATAGTTTATAAGTTTTTCTAAATTATGTGCTCTATGCACCTGCACACCAATCAAATCCTGCAAATCTTGTCTCATTTTCCATTGTAATAATTAAATTTATAGTCTATCAGCTCAATAACTATCTATCTATCTATATCTATACATTATATTATATAAAGCACGTGATAGTAATCCTATGTATCAACTCCTGGTTAATTTCTGTCACGTGTCTAACTCCTCATTTATTCGTGTCACGTGCCATTAATCGAATTATTAGATTTCTTAATTTAATTTGATATATAGATTTTATTACCTAAAATATTATATTATATTATCATATAATATTATTATATTATATTAATATATTATATTATATATGCTATATATTATATTATTATCATTAAATTATTTAAATAATAATCAATAATTGTTTGAAACGATATAAATATTTATAATATATATTTATATAAATGATCATATATTGAAAACCATTTACAATATTTTTTATTGTAATAAAAATTATAAAATAGATATTTCTTTATTAACATTATAATATTATTTATGAATAACATTATACGGAGTATATAATATAAAATTTATTTGCAGTTTGTGCATAATTTTAACAAATTACGTTAATATAATATTTGTAGAATATTATATAAATGCACGAGTTCATGTTGTTAATTAAAGTTAAAATTGTTATTTGATAATCCTTATATATATTTAGATGTATGTTTGATTTGCTTTATTAGAAATTGTGATATAATGGAATTAGTTGGTACTAAAAACATATACAATTAGAGACGTACATAAAATATTTTTCTTAACGATCGATGTTAAAACAACTTTTTAGGGGGCTCATGTTATGTGTTTTATAGATTGTTTTTCAGTTGAAGTTAAAATGATTCCAACGAACGAGCTCATAATCTATGCGTTAGTATTCAAGATTAATGTTTTTGATACAAATGTTGTTAGTAATAAATGATTTTTTTATTGTAATTGTGTTATACATTTGATAAGTATCAATATTAACGTTATCAACTACTAATTTATATAAATGTCATTTAACGCACGGGTACAACTAGTTATTATATAGGAGACGGTAGTTATGAAACTTGTGACCAGGTAGAATAGCTATTCTATAGATTTACAAAATTAACAATAAATGTTGGTATTTTAGTGTAAGAGTGTCAATTTGGTGATTAACGAAGAAATAAGGGTCCGTGTTGTTAGGTAAAAGACGAAAGTAGGATAGGAAAATCAATAACGTCATTTTGACAATAAAAAAACTAAAAAAAAAAAAAAAACTATACCCAACAAAGTAAAAGAAAAAAATATATACAACCATCGCAAAAAGAGTACATAAACTTAATACAATACCCGCTCTTTGATCCTTGATTCAATAGTATAATTTTTTTTTTGTTAAATAATTAAAACTAATTTTAGAGTTTAGTAAAAACGAAAAAAATTATAAGAATATTATTTTATAAATAACTTGAGGTAAATTTAAATAATTAAAGTGAAAAAAGAATAAAAATAAAGTAAAGAAAAAGAATGTAACGTTCACAAAACAAAACAAAAAAAAAAAAAAAAAAAAAAAAAAAGACTTTTAAGTACTAAATGAATATTAACTCCTTTGAGTTTTATTCAAATTCATAAACCAACACGCTTTGATTTCTTCAATTAAGATCACCGAAATATACAATCGATCAAGAACAAATCCAAAAGTTAAAAACTGATTCACTTATTTTTACAACAAAAACACCAAACTCTCTGTGTTACTAAACACAAATTACAAACCAACTTCAAACAAATTACATTAACATGAAGATATTAACCAAAATCCAAATTTTTTCTATATTCGTAAGAATAGAGCAGGAGAGAGGATTGCAGTTGTACCTGAGTGGTAGTAGTCTGCCTCTAATACACTTGAGGTCAGGAGTTCGACTCCACTCCAGGGCAACAATTAATGCAATTCTATCCCTGCTATGTAAGGATCCACCCATGGCACCTAACACACTTGAAAAACAGAAATATTCATAAAGAAGTAAAAAAGAATGCAAGGTTCAAAAAAGATTTTAAAAAAGAAGCAAAATGACTATTAAGGACTAAGTGAATAGTAACTTATATGAGTTTTAGTATGTTATAAATCAAATGAAATATATTATATTGAAAAACAAAAATAATCATAAAGAAATGAAAGAGAATGTAACGTTCAAAAAAGATTTTAAAAAAGAAGTAAAATGACAATTAAGGAGTAAGTGAATAGTAACTTGTATGAGTTATGCAAGGTTCAAAAAAGATTTTAAAAAAGAAGTAAAATTACTATTAAGGAGTAAGTGAATAGTAACTTGTATGAGTTTTAGTATTGTTGAGTCCCCAGAATAATTAAGGATTTAATTATGAAAAAACTGTAATTTATTTGCACTAAAATGTTATGTGCATCCAGCACAAGTTTGTTTATGTATAGACAGCAGATATTGTTGTGTCGAGTGTTTAGTTTGATGCCTAGTCTACCAGCACAAGGTAGACAATATTCTTTAATTAAGCACAGGATGTGTACTCAGCAATTCAAAAATATCAAGTGTCTCAGCAATGAAGAACCAGCACAGCTGGAATACAGCTTACTACACAAGACATATATGCTCCATTACAAGCATAGTGGTTTCCTGAGTGGTCTACATCAATCGTACTATTCAACAGAAGTCAAAGACAAAGTTGAACAGAAATGGACACGCGTCGACGGCTGACAAGTGACCTTACAAGACCACGTGGGAATGCAGAAGTTTAACGCATGTGCAGACATGTGCTATACTTTGTCAATGCCTAGGGAACACAACATTCTATTTGTTTAAACAAATAGTAGTGCCAAACTGAATTGGGGTGTTCCTGCAAATAGCTACCAAAGAGGAAAGAGGAGAGCACCCTCTCTGATGCAGTTGTCCCTACAAGTACAGACATCCTATGTACCAGTGGACAATAGAATCATTACACGGATAATAGGACTACTATAAATTGTTGCATTCACTATTGTAACAACTAGTGGTGTGGGTTTGTTTATTTAGAGTCCAAAATGTGTAATAGCTTAAAACACACTCTGTAGCTATACTTAGGTAAATCTGTACCAACCAACTATCATTCCGCTAAGGATAGTTGTAATTCTTTGTGATTTAATCAATAAAGAATAACCGTTAAATAAATTACATTTGACTTTATTTACTTTATTTGCTTGAATACTAAATTGTGTTTAACTGTTAAGTTAATTAAAAAGAATTGTATTCACCCCCTCTACAATACTCCTGTTGTTTATCAAGGGACCAATAACTGGTATCAGAGCTTCAGTCTTGATAATTTAATATCTTGGATCTGAATTCTCTCATGGCTGCATACTCAAATACAGCTTACCTTGAAAATGGCTCATCCAATAGACCACTCAAATTTGATGAAGATGAGTATGAAACTTGGAAGGCAATGTTCATGCTTCACCTGGAGTCTATTGACCCACTCATGCCTGGTATTGCCACAGATGGTCCATTTGTCTCAACTGAGACTATTGATAGCATTTCAGCCACTGCTGACACTCCTACCATTCCTGGCAGAGAGGTTGTTCTCACTCCAGCCAAATGGGATGCTGAGGAAAACGTCGTGTTGGACTTGACTCTAAGATTAGAACTCTGTTAGCTATAACTGTTCCTAATCACCTATTCAAACTGATTAAGGGAAAACTGAATGCTAAGCTTATGTTAGACTATTTAGATGTTACTTATGAAGGCATGGATGAGGTTAGGCAGAACAAGATTATTGCTTTGAAAAGAAAGTATGAAATGTTCTTTGCCTATAAGAATGAGACCCTTAAGCAAACATTCATTAGGTTTAACTCCTTAGTTGCTGACCTGCTTAATTTGAAAATCACATATACTGATTTTGAACAAGTAAACAAATTCATTGACTCATTGTCTACTAAATGAAAACTAGTAACTGACCCTCTAAGAACCACCCAGACTTTAAAGAACTTTAACATGTCTTCCCTCTATGGTACACTTTGGAACTATGAGAAGGCAGAAGCTAAACTTGAACTAAACTTGAAAGAAAACTTTAAGTCTGCTCCCACCACTTCAAAATCTTCTAAAACAGACGATACTGCTCTTATTGCTGCTGCTAAAAAGAAAGCTCAAAAGGCTTTACTGGTTCAAAAGTTGACAGCAGAAGAAGAGTCAGCTGAAGATGATGTGGAGAGTGGTACTGGGTCTGAAGAGAGCAGTGATAATGAAGATGATGTAGAAGGGTTTGCTAAAGGTATGGCTTTACTGGCTAGGCAGTTCAAAAAGTTTAATCATAATAGAACCAGCAAGTCATACAAAGGGAGTAAGAGACCAAGTGCTAGGTATAGCAGCAAATCAGTCAAGGGTCCTAAATCTGAGTGTTACAATTGTGAGAAGGTTGGACATTTTGCTGCTGAATGCATGTCCAGGAAACCTTCAATCTCACATACTAACTCTTTCTCAAAAGCTGATAAGTACAAGAACAAGTACAAAGCTATGAAAGCTCAGATGAAGAAAAATGCAAAGACTGATAAGAATGGAAAGAAGCCAGAAAAGGTTCTAATTGCTGAGCATCATGACTGGGATGAAACCAGCTCTTCTTCATCTTCTGACAGTGATACTGATGATGATGATGCTGGTTATGCCTCTGGTAAAAAGCTGTGTTTGATGGCCAAGGAGGTCAAGGAGTCTGATGAGGATGATAATGGTAGTACATTTGTGTCTGATATGAGGGAAGCTGACCTGAAAAAGGATTCACCTCAATGGAAAACTGAAATGCTGTATAAGGTTGATAATATTCAAACTTATACTGATGATGAAAAAACTGAAATGTTTCACTACCTACGAGTTGACCTATGAAGAGGAAGTAAACGTGAAGAAGTTTTAAAAAATGATAACAAATCTTTAAATGATAAACTTAAAAGCAAAACTGATGAAATTAAGATCTTGAAGGATGAAATTTCAAAACTTGAAAAACAAAATTTTGCTTTAAAGTCTCTTCACGTTGAGGCAGCAAATGTTAAGAACCAGCTAAATGACCTCAAGAAGGTTGTTGCTTCATGGTGTACATCTGCTCAACGCACAGCTAAGTGTGTAAATGAGCAGGTGTCTGCCCAAGTTAAAGCCTTCTTTGCTGGTGACTATACTGCTGCTGCTCTTGCAGAAGTTACTTACATGGACCCCATTTTCGAAACTGATTCTGAAGCTGTCTTGCCAAATACTTTTGCCAAGATAGTTAAGGGTAAAAAGGTCTTAACAAATAAGTTTGTCAGACCCACAGAGACCCCACCACCGTCCATGAAAGAAATTTTGGAGGATGAAGTAAAAGCCAAGGAAACCAGTACTTCAATTGATGAAACTACTGATCCCTCAAGCATTTACTATATGACTCCAAAGGAAAGACGCATTAAAAGGGAAATCACTGAAAACAACCAAAGAAAGTCAAAAACAATTGATTCCCCTTCATGTACAAATTTTACCAATGCTGAGCCAGCTGATGAAAATTGTACTGGTCAACCAGTAGCTACTGACAAGCCAGCAAAACGCAATACTGGCAAGTCAAAGGCAGCAATCAAGATTCACATGAATCGTCCGGTATCAGCTGACGGGTCAGTAACTTCCCACACTGGCTCGTCGAACAACAAAGGCAAAGCAGTATACCATGATTATGGTACTAGTTCTAAAAGGAAAGCTGCCCTTAAGGGAAAAGCTAAAGTGAACCAAATTGTGGTATCATGTGCTGAGTCATCTATCACTGAGATAATGACTGTCAAGCTTGACCAGCTCATAGCTGCCATATCTGAAAGTAGACCTGATCTTACTGCACCCATTTACTCAGTGTATGACCAGTCACCGATACGAAATGTGAGAAAATACTACAAGTGTGACAGCAATTTTATCTTACCAAACCGGTGTACTCTAACCTTAACCCCATCTGCTGCTGCATCTTCAAGCAAACCAGCAGATAGGAAGAGATCATCAAAGATGACCCTTCTAGAACCCATCCTTAGATGGGTTCCCAAAAAGAACTAATCTCTTAGCTACTGTGCAGGGCATTCAAAACAAGCAAATCTGGTATCTCGACAGTGGTTGTTCGAGACATATGACCGGAAGTAAGTCCCTGCTAATGGACTATCAAGAAAAGGATGGTCCAGTTGTTTCATATGGAGATAATTCGTTGGGTTACACAAAGGGTTTTGGTACTTTAACAAATGGGAATGTTACATTCTCAAATGTAGCATATGTCGTTGGGCTTAAACACAACTTACTCAGCATAAGCCAACTAACAAGCAAAAACAAGATAGCTCAATTCTGAAGGAAAATTGGTACCATTTTTGATAAGACAGGGAAGCCACTGCTTACAGCCAAAAGACATGAGAACATGTATCAAATTGAAATGAACACAACAGTCACAACAACTGATACTTGTTTCTATTCAAAGGCAGCAGACAATCTCAAATGATTATGGCACAAGAGACTCTCACATCTCAACTTTAAAGATATCCACAAATTATTCAGTAAAAGTTTGGTATCTGGGCTACCCACAATGTCTTATGTGAAGGACAGACTGTGTCCTGGATGTGAAAAAGGGAAGCATCACCATGCCTCATTCAAGTCAAAGCAGATTTCATCTGTTGAGAAACCATTTCACCTACTTCATATGGATCTTTTTGGTCCTATTAATATAGCCAGCTGTAGTGGGAAGAAGTATTCACTGGTGATTGTTGATGAATATTCCAGATACACTTGGGTATTCTTTTTGAAGCAAAAGAGTGAAGCTGCTGATGAAATTATCAATTTTATCAAAAGAATAGAACTACTGAATGGGCAACTGGTGAAGCAGCTTAGAAGTGATCATGGTACAGAATTCAGAAATGCTACTTTGGAAGAATTTTGTGCTGACAAAGGTATTTCACAGAATTTTTCTGCTGTGAGAACACCTCAACAGAATGGTGTTACAGAAAGAAGAAACATAACTCTCATTGAAGCAGCAAGATCTATGTTGGCTGAGTCTGGGTTGAAAAATTCATATTGGGCAGAAGCTGTGAACACTGCATGTTTTACCCAGAATAGATCTTTAATAGTGAAAAGACATCAGAAAACTGCTTATGATGTTCTCAAAGGCAGAAGAGCCTCAATTTCATTTCTTCATGTTTTTGGCACTCTCTGTTTTATTCTAAGCAATAGGGATCAGCTAGGCAAGTTTGATGCTAAAGCTGATGAGGGTATATTTCTCGGATATTCCAACATGTCAAAGGCATATAGGGTTTTCAATAAAAGAAAGGGTTATTGTGAAGAATTCATTAATGTTACATTTGATAAAACTGCCCCTGATTCATCTTCTGGTCAAGGAGATGAGGAGTTACTATTTGAAGAGCTAACTCGGCAAGCTCTAGATGATGAAGAAGAACCAGCAGCAAATCTCTCACCAATCCATGTTGCTGGGTTTTCTGATGATGAGATGGAACACTCTGTTCCATCTTTGTCTAAACAGGTGGACCTACTGGCTCTACTGAAGTTTTAAAACTTAAGCATATGTCTACTGGTTCCGAAGGATCTCAAGCTGGTACTGGTTACACTCATGATGAACATCTCTCCCCCAATGCTGCTTATTCCTCTGAGCCAGCTAATGATCAAGATGCTGTGTGTTCCACAACAAGCTCACATATTCATAACACTAGATGAAAAAAGGAGCATCCAATTGAACAAGTTATTGGTAATCTGGTCAGTGGTGTTAAAACGAGAAGACATGCAACCAGCAACTTTTGTATGCATGTAAACTTTGTATCTACCATTGAACCTACATGTCCTTATGAAGCAATCAAAGATCCAAGCTGGGCAAGAGCTATGCAAGAAGAGATTTCCCAGTTTGATAGGAATAAGGTTTGGACATTGGTACCTCAACTTAATGATGAAACTAAAAAGATCATTGGTACCAAGTGGATTTTCAAAAATAAGATGGATGAAGATGGGATTGTGATCAGAAACAAAGCTAGATTGGTAGCTCAAGGTTTCAAACAGGAAGAAGGATTGGATTATGGAGAGACATATGCTCCAGTGGCTAGGATGAAAGCTATCAGATTGTTCTTGGCATATGCTGCTAAGATGAACTTTAGGGTATTCCAGATGGATGTTAAATCTGCATTTCTAAATGGGAAGCTGCAAGAAGAAGTTTATGTCAAACAGCCTCCTGGTTTTGTAAGCAGTAAATATCCAGACCATGTCTACAAACTAGACAAAGCTCTTTAGGGCCTCAAACAGGCACCAAGAGCATGGTATGAGACACTTCATGTGTATCTCACTGGTATAGGTTTTAAAGTTGGAACAATTGCTACCACTCTATTTTCAAAGGAGATAGATGGTGATATCTTGCTGGTACAGATCTATGTGGATGATATTATTTATGGATCTAAAAATGAGGAACATTGTCAAGATTTTTCAAAACTTATGTCAAAGACATATGAAATGAGCTTACAAAGAGATTTGCTATACTTTTTTGGATTGCAAATTAAACAACTTGATGATGAAATTTTTATAATTCAAGATAAATATATCAAAGATATGTTAAAGAAATTTGGTCTGGCCTGTTTAAAAGATATAGGGACTCCAATGGCAGCATCTATTAAAATAGATGCTGATCCCAATGATGAACCAGTCAATATCACTGAATATAGAGGTATGATTGGATCCCGACTTTATCTCACAGCCAGCAGACCAGATATTATGTTTGCCACATGTCTCTGTGCTAGATATTAAGCTGATTCTAAAGAGTCACACTTGTTAGCAGTAAAGAGGATATTTAGGTATCTGAAATGTACTGCTAAATGTGGTCTTTGGTATCCCAAAGACCAGGATTTTAAGCTAATCAGGTATTCAGATGCTGATTTTGCAGGGTGTAAAATAGACAGGAAAAGTACTACTGGTGGTTGCCAGTTACTGGGTGGTAGGCTAGTCAGCTGGACGAGCAAAAAGCAAAATACTGTGTCCACATCTACTGCTGAGGCAGAATATTTTTCTGCTGGTAGTTGTACTTCTCAAGTGCTATGGATGCAAAGCCAGCTGAAGGACTATGGTGTTCATGTTACAAAAACTTCAATCTACCGTGACAACACAAGTGCAATTGCTATTACCAACAATCATGTGATGCATTCAAGGACAAAGCACATTGACGTTCGATATCACTTCATAAGGGATCATGTTCAAAAAGGAGATGTGGAGCTATATTTTATTTCAACAGACCAGCGGTTAGCAGATCTATTCACAAAGCCCTTAGTTGAGAAACGTTTTAACTATCTTATCTCTGAGCTGGGTATGCTTGAACTTTAAAATAAAAGACAACTTTGTTGGTGTGCTGGTTCTACAACATGTAGGGCAACCCAGTAAGTCATAAATTCTTTACTTACTGCCTACATGTCAAACAATCAGCACAACAAGGTCTTTTACATCATGGTTACTCAATGTCTAAAATGAAATAATAAATAGCTCACAACATTAAATAATACCTTAAAACAGAAACTCATTTACTCCCAATGATTTAAAATTAAATTCATAACATATTAAATGTAACAAAGAATTTTTGTATTTTATACAAACTTTATTTTGAGGTCTTTAACTTATTTGGAATTAAAACCTATTGCGTTTAATGCTTAATGGGAGGTATGAGTGTTCAAGCCGATTAAACGTCATGTCAACAGTCTGTGTCCCCTCGAAAACGTGCTAATCTGTCACATCTGCCCACGCGCCTGCAGATGACAGTTGCCATTTTCTCTCTCCTGCACTTTTTCCACCAATCCGAAAGGTTAAATAAGGCAATTCATTTCTCATAATAACCTTCGGTTATTAACTCTTCAATTTACCTTTCAAAAACACACTCTTCTCTCTAAATCCTCAAATTTTCAAATCATTTATACATTCATCTTCAAAAATTTCATCAATGGCAGACCAAGAACAACAACACGAACAATCACCACCCATGGAGAACCAACCAGAGGAATAACAAAAACATCAACAACAACCAGAACAGCAACCTCCTCCAGTCATAGAGGAACAGGTTGAACAGGGACCATTGTTCAATCTTCACTCGAACCTGATCAGGGCTGCTAATGCACTAGATCCTGCACTCATTCGCCTATCCAGAGGCAATGCTGCTCATGCCCTTTCAATTCCAAAATTCAAAGCCAACATGGGTTATGACACACTCATCGCTTACATAAGGCAATCACCTCTGGCTCGAGCAATTACCGGTGTTCCCTCTCGTCTGTATCCAGCCTGCTTAGCCAGATTCTGTTACACTGCCACCATGGCCACCACTCAAGAGAATGCTCCATGTATTAGTGGCATGGTTACTGAAACCCTAAACTATTCAATCACCGTTGATACCATTCGACGAGCCCTTCAACTGCCAAGTGGACCATTTGTTGATTCACTAATAAGTGATGAATTCAGAAAGGAGGTCCTTGAAATTATTGGGTTTAATCGACCAGTGGCCCATACGCCTTTAAGGAAGCATATGCCACCTCTTTGGTATTACTTCTTTGGATTGCTGACACAATGCATCAGCCAGAAGTCTGGTAGTTTTGACTAATGCTCAGATTTTGAGCTGAAGATTGGTCATGGGTTGCTGTTCAACCGAAATATTGATTATGCTGGTGAAATATTTTTAAGACTAAGGGAAATGGTGCTTGCACCCAAAAGAACACACTTAATCCCCTATCCAAGGTTTTTGAGCCTTGTGTTCGAAAACGAGCTGGGTGATCCTTACCAGCAGATTATTGATGAATCGGTCGACCTGCCCGTGAAACAAGGGGGAATGACCAAAGATGCTCCTACTGCTCCATATGCTGCCTTGACGCCAGGCATGCTCGAGTATCTTGCTGCTCGAGGTGGAGTTCACCAATCAACTGTCACTGATGTTGCACCAGCTGAGGGGGAGGGACCTCAGCGCAAGCCAGCTGTAACGATCCGACTTTGTCGACTTGCTTTTGTGCTTTGTGCTTTCACAGAACTGCGTATTTATGCGTACTGAACTATATTATGCTCTGGGAACTTTCTACATGTGGATTACTTTCGCTTATATATTAAAACATGCCTTTAAGTACGTAGGTTACTTAACTTGAATCCCGAAAGCCTTTATGACCGTTAGTGTCACTTGACGTTTTGAACGAACTGCGTACTGTGTACACGTTTAACTTTTATCGTAACCGGAATATTACGACTACGAAATACTAATTTTTATTTTATAATAACAATTACTTGAGTTTTTGGATGCTTAATTACGCTGAGTAATTTACTAGAGCACACTAGTTAGTATTGTTGGACTTTAGCCCACCCTACACTAGCTAGTTGACCATTTAATTAGCCCAATTTAAATAAGTTAGTGACCCATATTAATGAAAGACAAATGCCCATTTATTAGAGGGAACATACTAGCATTTTTGTTAAGTATTATCCTTAATGTTGCATGGGATCCTAACATAAGCACCAACTTTAGACCACCATTAACCAAAAAGCAAAAAGGTGTCCCCCTTGTCCCCCCCACTAACCCACGGCCTAAACCGCCCCACCCTCACCTCACCACCTATAAATACAAGCCTTATTTCACTCATTTCACACTTGATCTCATTTGCAATTTACACACACTTACTCTCTAATTCTCTCTCTAGTCTTTCTCACTCTAAAAAGTGTAAGCTTTTGATTTATTTCTTCTTCTTCTCCCCTTCATCCACACGACATCATCATCATCATTTTATGAATCTAGCTTTTAGCTTTTGATCTTGTTATATCTTAAAGATTCAAACTTGGGTTTGAATCCTTCAAGAACATGGAAGATTCAAGCTTTCTAGCTTTGAATCTTCACTTATTTTGTAGATCTAAATCTTTTTAGCTTTAATCTTGTTATTTTGTTATAAAGATTCAAACTTGTGTTTGTAATCTTCATGTATCTTAAAGATCCAAGCTTTATGCTTCAAGATCTTCAAGAACACTAAAGATCCAAGCTTTTTAGCTTAGGGTTTCATTATTATATTAAAGATCTTAGATTTTTAGCTTATGGTCTCATTATTTTCATTATTTTGTTAAAGATCTTAGCTTTCTAGCTTATGGTTTCATTAATCTTGTAAAGATCCAAGCTTTCTAGCTTAGGGTTTTCTTAATACTTGAGATCTAAGTTATTATTGTAGATCTCACTTACTTGGAACCTTTTTGTGTTTGTTGTGATGATAAAGATCAAGTCTTCATCATCACATATGATATAGATGCATGAACTTGTGTAAAATGGACAAAGGTTGAAGCTTTATTGGATTCATGCAATAAAGAGGTAATCTTGATGTTCAAAACTTGTAGAATGATAGATTTTACTTCTAGTTGTGTGTTTATGGTTGAACCTTGGTCAAAGTGATACTAAAACATCAAAGAGTTGTACACTTGAAGCTTACAAGCATCAAGGATGGGAACCGTGATGAGCATCAAGCACCAAGAACCTCACCGGAGCACTTGCTTGCTGTTTTTCGGGGTCTGATCAGACTCCTGGGCTTCTGGAAAATTCATTTTCAGATAGTTCTTTTCGAGTAGATGACTTTTCATTTAGGCCTCTACTTAATCCGATATACGGTTTAGGATTTATGGCCTTCTGAAAGTCACTACGCCTTGTAACGTTGTGCTGAAATTTCTGACCTACTTGCACTTAAACCGTCACCACGGTCAAACAAAGATGAGTTAGGTTCTGAAAAGTCAGCGGTTAGAGGATTCACATACAGAGCCATGGCCACTGACTACGCATCTTTTCGATTTGTATAGAGGTCGTAACAGCTGTCCGAAGTCAGCCTTTTGTTTCGATCTCTATTCTTGTTAAACTTACCTTAGTGTTGATGAATGATGATGATAATGATGATGACACTTAAACTTAATTTATTCACTTTTAACCTTTTGGGACAACATACTGACCTAGTGACCATTGACTTAGTTTGACGACCTTTCGGACCGACTTACTACCTGCATACGTTTCGTATCGACTTTTACTTCTTATTCACTGTGAGTTATAGCTTCTCTTTTTTACTTTACTATTTTTGAGACTGAGAATACATGCGCTTTTTATGTTTTATTTACTTGACACGAGTACTTAAACTTTACATATGTGTGGGTTATATAATGGCATAAACATTCCCCTTAGCACGGTAACGTTTAATCATTGATTTTGAACCGGTGAACACGAATATTAGATATGGATCCATAGTGTTTGACATGCCCTCTCGGGCTAGTCGCGCTAGCATTTAATGGGTGTTTGATACTTCGAGGACATACGCACTTGCCAAGTGTACTTTTAGGGGGTATTACTATTACGTTAAGTTAGTTACCGGTGCCCACGGACAAGCATATACTTTTCATACTGTTTTGAATACGATAACTCGTGGTCTACATTACTTTACTGATTACAAACTATAGCTCACCAGCATTCGTGTTGACTTTTAAGCGTGTATTTCTCAGGTGCTTAGACGATGTTGCTTCCGCTGTTAGACTTGTTGTCTTGGTGTTATAGACTTGCTGTTATGGACCTGCTATGTTAGATTTCCGCTGCATTACTTAGAGATGTCTCAATCATGGAACTTTTATCTTGCATTCGTAACTTATGTTATTTGAATAATGGCTTTGTAATGACCTCTGTGTCATGTTATCTTTTGTAAACGCTATCTTTTTATTAATGCAAAACTGGTTTTCAAACAGCATGTAGTATTTGACCGTGTAAAGATCCTGTTGTTGACGAATCGTACACGATGGTTTTGTACGGGGCATCACACCAGCTGTTAAAAGGAAGAAGCCAGCTACCTCAACTAGTACAGTCACCGTCTCATATACTGGTAAAGTAGTAGTTGTATTAGAATCTAGTGCTCTCTGATAATAAAGAACAGCCCTAGTCTTATATACTGACTACCCACTTCTAGTATTGGAATCCGTTGCTTATCTATTTCTTGGTAACAGGCAAATCCAAACGAGCTAAAGTTGGCTCCAAGCAAACCACATGGGAGATTGCCCCAGTCTCAACTATTGCTTCTGAAAAGAAGGTGATAATGCTAAAAACGAACATATATTTCATGGCATTATCCTTCCAGAAAGACAAGCTTTTAGTTGCAATTGTTCTATTTCCAAGTAATATTCGTTTAAATAATAAAAGGTAAAGACAAAAGACAGATTCGACGATTTGAAGACGCAAACGACCAAAAAGCTAAAAAGTATAAAGTACAATCCAAGTGGTTCAATTTATTGATGAGAAACATCTCAAAATTATAAAAGTACAAGCCGCAAAAAGCAAAGTACAAGATATTAAATTGTACGAAAAGGCGTTCGAAAATCCGGAGCCGAGACATGAACCAACTATCAACGTGCCACTCAACGGAGCTAAAATTACAAGTCAACTATGCACAAGAATATAATATAATATATAATTAATTATATATAATATTATATATTATAAATAATCAGCAGCCCACGTTTAATTCATTTGGTGAGCGGGAATCCAAAGCTCCGCGACTGCGGAGTTGTGAAGAAGAAAAATACCGCACTCGCGGAGCTGTACAGTTCAAAGTGGGCCTATAATGTCTTGTAGCTAAATTATTATTATGCTTATTTAAGCCGAAGTAATCGTGATGTTGGACTAAATATTAAGACGGGGTTATTGGGGTTTGGACCATAATTGGGGTTTGGACAAAAGACCGACACTTGTGGAAATTGGACTATAGGCTATTAATGGGCTTTATATTAATTAAATGATATCTCGTTGATTTAATATAGAGATTTATAATTTGACGTGTTTATATATAACCACATACTCTTGACTGGGTACGGTGGGCGGGATATTTATAAATACTAATAATTATTCATTTGACCGGACACGGGAATGGATTAATAGTCACTGGACTCATTAAAACAGGGGTGGATTACATTCAAGGGTAATTGGTGTAATTGTTACCAAAGTATTAAAACCTTGGATTACACGCAGTCGATAACATGGTGTATTCATTAAACAAAGTATTAAGACCTTGTTACAGTTTAAGTCCCCAATTAGTTAGAATATTTGACTTCGGGTATAAGGTTAATTTGGCAAAAACTCTCGCACTTTATAATTATGACCGATGAACTATTATGGACAAAACCAGATGGACATATCGAATAATCCAGGACAAAGGACAATTAACCCATGGTAATAAATTAAAATCAACACGTCAAACATCATGATTACGGAAGTTTAAATAAGCATAATTCCTTTAATTTATATCTCATCGTACTTTTATTTATCGTTATTTTATTTATCATCATTTTATTTATCGTACTTTAAATTATTGCACTTTTAATTATCGCACTTTTATTTTATCGCATTTTTATTCATCGTCATTTACTTTACGCTTTAAATTAAGTTAATATTTTGCATTAGGACTTAAAATCGACAAACCAGTCATTAAACGGTAAAACCCCTTTTTATATATATATTTACAAATATAGTTTAAAATATATATAGCGTTAAACTCAGCTAGCTCCCTGTAGAACGAACCGGACTTACTAAAAACTACACTACTCTACAATTAGGTACACTGCCTATAAGTGTTGTAGCAAGGTTTAGGTATATCCATTCTATAAATAAATAACTAACTTGTGTAAAATTGTATCGTATTTAATATTATTTCATAATAAAATTAATAGTATTACGTACTACACATCGCACACATCAAGTATTTTTGGCGCCGCTACCGGGGAAAATCACACCGAAGCGAAACGCTATAAAAAAATTAGTTTTTAAGTCATTTTTGTAAAAATATAATTTTATATAAGTTTTAAAATATAAAAACAAAAAATATATATATATATATATATATATATTTCTATATTTTTAAGTGTTTAAATTAAAAAGTTTTTATTTTTTTTAGTTAAAAAAAACTAATAAGTAATTTATTTTTTTAGTTAAGTAATATTTTTTTTTAAATTTAAAACAGAAATATAAATCAAAATAAAAAAATAATAATAATAAACTGAATCTGCCGAACCAGTTTGAGCCTGCACAGCTTTTGAGTCTGCATTAATCCGCACTCGCGGAGCTTTTTGGGCAGAAACCATCCGCACTCTCGGAGCCAGCTGACAGGCTGAACCTCAGACTGCATTAATTACAGGATTAGGGTTATTTATTTTATTATTATTATTATTATTATTATTATTATTATTATTATTATTATTAATTAGGGTTTAATTAAATTAATAATTAGTTTTAGTTTAAACTAGTCCGTACCGGCTCGCGCGTTGCGTCGGGGGCTTTCGGGCTGCATATTCATATTTAACGTAGCATTGTGCATTTACAAAGGGGAACTCGGTCCATGTGTTAAGCGCCGTTTTAGATGTCGTTGTGTTAAGCATTTTTTTAAAAACTATCTGTTTCGAACGTAGTTAGTTCTGTTTTGTTCAATAAATTTTTTCGAGTGTAATGGTGTTGTCAGAAAAATTTAACTCGCGGCGAGCAGAAAGATACGGGTTGTCGTTGTGTTCAGCGTTTTTTTAAAAGTAACCATTTCGAACGTGGTTAGTTTCGTTTTGTTCATAAAATTATTTCGAGTCTGACGGTGCCGTCTGAAAAATTTAACTCGTGGTGAGCGGGAAGATACAGGTTGTCGATGTGTTTAGCGTCTTTTTAAAAATTGTCCGTTTCGCATATAGTTAGTCCCGTTGGGTTCGTAAGATTTTTCCGAATTGAACAGTGGTCTCGGAAAAATCTAACTCGCACCGAGCGAGAAGGTAGGGCCCGTTATAAATTCGGGTGGAATTAGTTTCTTTTATTTTAATAAAACTATATATTTACACTTTTAACCCCTGAGAAAGTGTAATCTTGAGGGGTCGTTGTGTAAATATAGCTAAAGTTGAGGAACCGTTTGTAATGTGAACACAAACTCAAAACTACAATGACATATAACTAAAACTACATAATTCTCCATCTCTTTTAGTATATAGACATATAACTAAAACTACATAATTCTCCATCTCTTTTAGTATATAAGGGTTAATTAATTATGTATTTCAAGTTTTAAGTAGTTTATTAATTAATACTTAAAAATAATAATATTTTTATAAAAATAAGTAATTTTATCATTTTTTGTTTCTTTTTATAAATTTTATATTTTTCGTTTATTCGTAATTTGTATATTTTTTGTTCGTAATTAGTTTTAAACTTAGTTCCTGCCGTAGTTATTTTATTTCTAGATTTTTAGGCTTTGCAGTAAATTCCCTTAAGTGTTTTTTCTTTAGATTAAGATTTAGGCGTTTTAGAATCTTACGACGTCGCTTATCGCCTTAATTTTAAATTAATTTTAGTACCTTTTTAAGTTATTGCCGTTTTGGATATAGAATTTTTTTAAGCTTTAATTCCTTTAGACGCAACTTTTAATATTTAGTTTTTAGACTTTTAAGTTCCGACGCTCTACTTTCTTATTTTTGTTTTTCGACGTTTGTTTTTCGACTCTTATTTTTCGACGCGCTATTTTTCTTTCTCATTTCTACGCTCTAGTTTTTAGGACATAGATTTTTATCTTCTTCAAAATTTTGACGAAAAATTATTTTAAGCGGTTAAATTGATAGACATCCAAAATTTTCTGGTTCGTAATAATAGTTGGATTTGTTAGTGGCGAGTTGTAGGCTTCCGATTTAAAGGGTCCTGGCTACCTGCTGCATCTATTGGCTATTCAAAACGTGGGCAAAATCATAAAAGTCTATTAATTTGATAAATTATATAATTTTTATTTTTATTTTTATAAGTAATAGGATATTCAGTGAATGCACCGAGCAAAACGTTCACCACCTTTCATACGTTCACCACCTGTAAATCGATCAAGACATCTAGCCAATATTGTTGCTGTTGATTTTTCTTTAGAATCGTCATCTAGTCGACCAAGTACTCCAATTCAAATTTATGATAATCCATTTTTTGAACTCGACCTCACAATTGAGAACCCGGAGGATACTCAAGGACAATTCAGAGATCCTGAACCACTAATCATTCCTCCTGTACCACAAATCATTAACCAGAGATTGTCAAGGAAGAAACCATTAAATCAGAATTCTCTAGTGATTCAGATTCAACAATTTCAATCATGGAATATCAGGAACCTCTAAGTATGGAAGACCGAATGAGGGCTACACGCACTGGCCAAGGCCATGCCATTACTCAACCAGACATTAATGCGACAGATTATGAAATCAAGGAACAAATCCTACACATGGTAACTAATCAATGACAATTTAGTGGTACGCCGAAGGAAGATCCAAACGAACATCTTCGTACCTTTAATAGGATTTGTACTCTATTCAAAATTAGAGAAGTTGAGGATGAACAGATCTATCTCATGTTATTTCCCTGGACTTTAAAGGGAGAAGCCAAAGATTGGTTAGAATCGTTACCTGAAGGGGCGATTGACACATGGGATGTTTTAGTTGAGAAATTTCTTAAAAGATTCTTTCCGGCATCTAAAGCCGTGAGACTTCAAGGAGAAATTGTTACGTTCACACAAAATCCGAATGAAACTCTATATGAAGCGTGGACAAGATTTGGAAAGTTGTTGAGAGGATGTCCTCAACATGGTTTAGACACTTATCAAATAGTACAAATATTCTACCAAGGATGCAACATTATTACACTAAAAGACATCGACATAGCAGCTGGTGGTTCCATTATGAAGAAAACCGCAACTGAAGCTTACAAAATTATTGATAACACCGCTTCCCACTCACATGAGTGGCATCAAGAAAAAGACATCGTTAGATCATCTAAAGCGGCTAGAGTCGATTCTAACCATGACTTTGATTCCATTTCTGCAAAGTTAGATGCTTTCGAGAGACGAATGGAAAAGATGACTAGAGATATTCACTTAATACGAATTAGTTGTGAGCAGTGTGGAGGACCACATTTGAAAAAAGATTGTCTCAATATTGAACAAACAATGGAACAAAGAGAGAATGTTTCATACATGAATCAAAGGCCTGGAAATAATTATCAAAATAATTATCAACCGCCAAGACCAAACTACAATCAAAATCAGAATTATAACCAAAATGTTCCATACAACAATCAACAAGGTCCTAGCAATCAACAAGTATCCAATAATACTTACAACCAGCAAAGACCTATTTTTCCAAATAACCCACCACAAACCGATGATAAAAAGCCAAATTTAGAAGACATGATATCGAAGCTAGTTGATTCTCAAACGCAGTTTTTCACATCTCAGAAACAAACTAATGAACAAAATGCTCAAGCATTTAGAAATCAACAAGCTTCTATCCAAAATCCGGAACAAGAAGTGAGCAACCTAGCAAGGTTGATAGGTAAAAGAAAACCTGGGAGTCTACTTAGTGATACAAATGCTAACTTCCGGAATGAAACAGCTAAAGCCATTACCACAAGAAGTGGTATTACACTCAAACCACCTGAAATACCTGTAATTTCTGATGACTCTACTCCTACTACACAGGTACCACAGCCTGAGCAAGAGAAGGAAAAAGAACCGGTAGTTGAAAAGGTTAATGAAGATAACACAGTTAAGGCGAAACCTTATGTTAAACCATACCAACCACCGCTTCCTTACCCGAGTAAAATGAGAAAAAGAAAGACTTGAAGCCGAGCAATCCAAATTCTTGAATATGTTTAAACAAATAAATATCAACCTTCCTTTCATTGATGTGATTTCAGGAATGCCAAGATATGCTAAATTCTTTAAAGATCTAATCACAAATAGAAAGAAAATGGAAGAACTCTCGGCTGTTACTATGAATGCTAATTGTTCTGCAGTGCTGTTGAATAAACTACCAGAAAAATTATCAGATCCAGGAAGTTTCACAATTCCATGTTTTCTGGGTAGTCTTAATTCAATAGAAGCATTGGCAGACTTAGGTGCTAGTATAAATTTAATGTCGTATTCATTATACGCTAAACTAGACCTTGGAGAATTGAAACCAACACGAATAAGCATACAACTAGCCGATCGATCAGTAAAATATCCTTGAGGGATAATGGAAAACATGCTAGTTGAAGTTGGTACTTTAGTATTTCCAGTAGATTTTGTTATTCTGGACATGGAAGAAGATTTTCGAGTTCCTCTCATATTAGGAAGACCATTCTTAAAAACGGCTTAAGCAATAATAGACGTGTTTGGTAAGAAACTGACCCTAAGTATAGAGGACGAGAGTGTTACCTTTTATGTTGATAGAGCCTTGCAACAACCGCAATCTGCAGATGATACATGTTATTACATTCAAACTATAGATTCACATGCAGAATTATTACAAGAATTTCCAGAATTACAAGGAACAGGAGAATGTTCTTTAGGAGAAGGAACTGAACCAATTGATGAAGTTGAAATGTTAGCTACACTCATGGCTAATGACTACGAACCAACAATAGAAGAACTTCAAATGTTGAAAGAGGAAGACAGATATCGATACAAATCATCGATAGAAGAACTGCCGATATTAGAGTTAAAGCCACTTCTAAACCATTTGGAATACGCTTATTTACATGGTGAATCTGAATTACCTGTAATAATATCATCTTCTCTTACGGAAAATGAAAAATCTCAACTCATTTTTGTGCTAAAAGCTCATAAACCAGCTATTGCATGGAAGATTCATGACATTAAAGGCATAAGTCCTTCGTATTGCACACATAAAATCCTTATGGAAGAAGGTCATAAAACATATGTGCAATGCCAAGGAAGACTAAATCCTAATATGCAAGATGTTGTTAAGAAAGAAATTATTAAACTGCTCGATGCGGGTTTAATTTATTCAATCTCTGATAGTCCATGGGTAAGCCCAGTTCAATGCGTACCTAAGAAGGGTGGCATGAATGTCATCACAAATGAAAAAGATGAGCTTATTCCTACTAGGACTGTAACGGGATGGCGTGTTTGTATTAATTATAGAAAACTAAATGACGCCACCAGAAAAGATCACTTTCCCTTACCTTTGATTGATCAAATGTTGGAAAGGTTAGCTGGGAACAGTTACTATTGTTTTCTTGACGGTTTCTCCGGATACTTTCAAATTCCAATCGCACCCGAGGACCAAGAGAAAACCACATTCACGTATCCTTATGGTACTTTTGCTTATAAACGCATGCCATTTGGACTTTGCAACGCTCATGCAACCTTTCAAAGTTGCATGATGGCGATTTTTCATGACATGATAGAAGAATGCATGGAAGTTTTCATGGATAACTTTTCAGTCTTCGGTGATACTTTTGAAACATGTCTAGTTAATCTTGAACGAATGCTTATTAGATGCGAGCAATCAAATCTAGTACTTAATTGGGAGAAATGCCATTTCATGGTTAAAGAAGGCATCGTTCTTGGTCATAAAATTTCAAAGGAAGGAATTGAAGTGGATAGAGCTAAAGTAGATGTAATCGCTAAACTTTCACATCCCACCAATGTTAGAGGAGTTAGGAGTTTTCTAGGGCATGCTGGTTTTTATCGACGTTTCATAAAATAATTTTCTAAAATTGCCACTCCTATGAATAAACTCCTAGAAAAAGATGCTTCATTCATCTTTTCAGATGAATGCATCAAATCTTTTAATATTCTTAAAGAAAAACTCACTAATGCACCGATCATGATAACTCCAAATTAGAATCTACCATTTGAACTCATGTGCGATGCAAGTGATTTTGCAATGGGAGCCGTTTTAGGTAAAAGAATTGAAAAACGATTTCAACCTATTTATTACGCTAGTAAGATGTTACAAGGAGCACAAACAAATTACACAACTACTGAAAAAGAACTCCTTGCTATTGTCTTTGCTTTTGACAAATTTCATTCATATCTCGTTCTAGCTAAAACGGTGGTCTATACCGACCATTCTGCTCTTAGATACCTATTTTCAAAACAAGATGCCAAACCAAGATTAATCCGTTAGATCTTACTCTTACAAGAGTTCGATATTGAAATCCGAGACAAAAAGGGAGCAGAAAATCTCGCAACTGATCATATTTCTCGTCTTAAAAATCCTGAATTAGAAGTTCTAAATGAATCGGCCATACAAGACAACTTTTCTGATGAATATTTATTGAAAATCGATTATAATGAAATTCCATGGTTTACAGACTATGCAAACTACTTAGTATGTAGATTCTTTGAAAAAGGGTTGTCGTACCAAAAACGAAAGAAATTCTTTAGTGACATAAAACACTATTTTTGAGAAGATCCACATTTATTCAAAAGTTGTCCCGATGGAATAATACGCCGATGTGTATTCGGAGATGAAGCTAGTCAAATCTTAAACCATTGTCACACATAACCAACATGAGGGCATTATGGGCCTCAACTCACAGCAAGAAAATTCTACGACGCTGGATTCTATTGGCCTACAATTTTCAAAGACGCACACCTTCTTTGTAAATCCTGTGATGCATGTCAAAGGGCCGAAAAAATAAGTCAACGTGATGAAATGCCACAAAATATCATTCAAGTATGTGAAGTATTTGACGTTTGGGGTATTGACTTTATGGGTCCATTTCCAAAATCTCATAATAATCTCTACATTCTCGTTGCCATTGATTATGTATCTAAATGGGCGGAAGCACAAGCTCTCCCAACTAACGATGCACGAGTTATAGTCAACTTCTTAAAACGTCTTTTTGCTAGGTTCGGAACACCGAAAGCTTTAATAAGTGATCGGGGTACTCATTTTTGTAATAATAAACTTGAGAAAGTTCTCAAAAGATATGGAGTAACTCATAAAATCTCAATTGCATATCATCCACAAACATGTGGACAAGTTAAAAATACCAACCAATCTTTAAAACTTATTTTAGAGAAAACAATAGGATCAAATTCGAAGGAATGGTCCATGAAATTGGAGGATGCACTCTGGGCTTTTAGAACATCCTACAAAACTCCAATTGGAACCACACCTTTTAAACTTGTTTACGGAAAAACATGTCACCTTCCAGTAGAAATTGAGCACAAAGCATTTTGGGCTTTGAAGACATGTAATCTTGATTTACATGAAGTCGTACATCTACGGTTAAGTCAATTAAATGAATTAGAAGAATTAAGACATGATGCATATGAAAATTCGTTAATCTATAAGGAAAGAACGAAGAAATGGCATGATAAAAGAATCAGAAGTTCAAAAGAATTTAAGGAAGGAGACCGAGTTCTTCTTTTCAATTCACGATTCAAGCTATTTTCTGGAAAATTAAAATCAAGATGGTCTGGACCATTTATAGTCAAAATATTTTTCCCATACGGAATAATAGAGTTAATAAATTCAAATGGGATTGAATTTAAAGTTAATGGTCACAGAGTTAAACACTATATTCATGGTCCGAGGGAAGTTGACAATGAAGTTAATCATAATTTCACCACCCAAGAAAACCCTCAGAATGAAAACATAAATATGTTTTCAACGACATATGAAAAACCAAAAGTGGAAGATGGGGAGGCTTCAAATTGGAGTGATGATGAAGAATTTCTATATAAACCTTCCATTCCAAAAATGAAGAAAAGTGTGAACAAGAAGTTCAAGTAGAAGTGAAAGAACCAAGTAAAGATCACCCGAAAAAGGTTAACAAACCAACTCTACTTACTAAAATAGGAGACCCAGGTGAATTTATCATTTCTTGCTTGCTTAATGATGGTGCTATGTATAATGGGCTCACAGATTTAGTAGCAAGTGCAAACGTTATGCCTCTTTCCTTATACAAAAGATTAGGTGTAGGTAAATTAAGACCAACCAAAATAAGTGTTCAATTACTTGACCAAACCATTAAACACCCAGTTGGAATAGCCAATAATTTACTTGTTAAAGTGGAAAGTTTGACCTTTGTTGCAAATTTCATAGTTATTAATATGGAGGAAGACCTTGATATTCCTCTAATTTTAGGTCGCCCACTTTTAGCAACCACTGAAGCATTCTTTGATGTAAGAGAAGGTAGAATGACACTTAGGGATGGTGATAAATCGGTCACCTTTGTGAATCGAAAGTTTAGATCTCCACCAACCAAAACTGCTGAACCAATAAAAACGCCTAAGTGTGGGGAAGATGAAGAAACACCTAATGATGACCCGATAACAAAGAACCCCGTTGTTGATACGAAATTAGATAAACCCATTTTTAACAGTTCAACAAAGAAACTTTATAAATGGATTCAAGATGCTAGGATTAAGGGGAATTTAAGTTATGTAACAGATTAGTATCCAATTTGTCGCCTAAAGAAAAAGCGATGTTAACTGAATTTGTGAATGTTACAGAGGAAATCAATAAATGGCTTGAAGCAAAAGTCAGAGATATGCAAGTTGTTGATGTTCCAATTGAAGTTAATTATGAAGTTAATCATAATTTTGATACCACGGCTAACTAAGTGTGGGGAGATTCAAATGTTTTAAAGGATAATATAATGCTGTCTAGAGTTAGATTTTTTGTTTTCGTGTAGTTCTCAAAAATAAAATCCGAGTGGTCTTTCCCTAGCAGACCCTAAAGAACTAGCCTTCTCCCCCCATTTCGAATTTTAATTTCTTTTAGGTTTTACGAGATGAAGAATTCCTTTGATTTGAACCATGGTCTACAACTACACGCTATGATTACTAAACATAATAATAACATCTTCTCGAGTGAACTGGTATCATTCATAAGAGGCAAAATGGATGAAGTAAGGAGAGAACTCAGGAACAATCATAATAAGATACATTTTGGTAAAGGAAAATCAAAATCCGCAACAAAAAGAAGAGCACGACACCTTGAAAGATGTCATAAATGCGGAAAATGGTCACACGAAGGGAAATGTTCGAACAATCAAATACATTTCAATACCGAGTTCGTTACTCTATGCAGAGAAGGACCATTCATATGTTTAGAAGAAAAGTTATTGAAAATTCGTGGTTACGCTTATGTAGAAATGGAAAACTAAATCGAACGACTCTCCTATGAGTTGACTAAAGCAGGTTTCTGAGAATTCTATCTCACAGGTAAGTATGTACAGTTTTTATTTTTATTTATTGCTTTTAACCTTTTGATAATAAACGCTGAATCGTTCGCTATAAAGTATTAAATTGATATTCAATAAAATTAGGTATGCGAAACCGAAATTATTGATATCATACCAAAATTTAATGCATGAAATTTACCGTTTATTTATAAGGTATAAATATCTTTAATCAATCAATCCAAAATATTTCAAAAATTCGTCAAGAGTAAAACTAGGTAATTTAGCCGAAATTACTTTACCCAAAAGAGGGACGTATATTTTTGATAATATTTGATTGATTAAAGAGGGATAAAAGACCAAAAAGATTTTAATTTGATTTTTACCTTGTTTTTAAAATTAATAAATATTAATTTAATATTATTGTAAATTTTTAAAAACCAATATATAATTATAATATTTTAAATTTAAGTTTGTAAACTAATGTATATAAATAATATTTATATGAAATTTTAAAATTTTAAATTTAAGTTTGGTGTGAATTTAAAAATAAAATTTACTTTATTTCATTAAGTTAAAAAAATTGATTTCTAAAATTCGTCGTAAGTTGAAGACTAGGTCGTTGAACCGAAATTGCTTTACCTGAGGGCGGGGCAAGAAATTTTATTATCATTATTTTTAATTTTATTAATCTAAAGTATGCCAAAAACTTTTAAAAAACTCAAAAATCGCTTTACCTGAGGGATGGACTAGGTAAACGTACCGAAACGGCCTCAATCTAAGGAAACAAAATTTTAAAAAATTAATTAATTAATTGTTTTAATAGTTAAAGGATATATATATATATATATATATATATATATATATATATATATATATATATATATATATATATATATATATATATATATATATATATATATATATATATATATATATATATATATATAAGAGCCGCACTCGCGGAGGTTTGTGTGACCCCACATCCGCAGTCGCGGAGCAATGAAAATCCAGACCAGGATAACTGGTCGACAGACCAGTCTCCACACAAACATACCCACAATTTTTTGCGAAAATACCCACAAAAACCCTCTCAAAATCACGATTTTTCACCGTTAATCATCAAATTTTTTGCTAAAATCATGTTGAGAAAAATCCTGCCAAGAAGTTTTTCAAGGAGATCGGTAATTTCTGCATCTAAACACTCTTTAATCTGGAATTTTAGTGTTCTTGAGCATAATTTTACTTAATTTGATTTTAATGATTTCTAGTTTAATTGTGCTTAAATTGTTTTTATATTATGCTTGTATAACCTAGATTGGTGTTATTTAACATGATTAGAAGCCTTAAACTTCAAATTTTTAACAATCTAGGGTTTGTGTTCTTGAGCAAAATTGGGGCTTTTTGATATAAACGGGTTATGGCTGAATTTTATTGTTAGTTCATGCTTAATTAAATAATGTAACATGTTTAGGTTGCTAAATGATCAAAAGTTTGATCCTAAACATGATTTTTGAGCATTAAAGTGGACTTTTTAAGTAAAAAATGCATGAACGAGGTTATTTTGATATGAATGCCATTTGAAACTTGTTTAATTGCTAGTAATGGTTATTTTGACATGTTATTTGAGTTTAATGCTTAGAAACATTGTATACATTTTCATATATATTTATTTGTAAAAGTGTAGAATTGTCAATTTTATAAAATTGTGTATAAGTTTAATATTGTTTAAACATATCATTATGATTGTTTTGATTTATGATTTTGCTAACACTAATGCATATTTGGATGCACAAAAATTGTGTTTAATGTGTTTTGCAGACTGAAAAGGGTGAATCTTCATCTGCATCCCAGGCTCACAATGCTCCTCCTGAGAATGCAGACGAACAGGAGATTAACGACTAATACAGACAAAATCTACCGCATCAATTCATTTCATATTCAAATATAAAATTGGCAGATTTACACCCTAATTTAAGATTTGACCGACATTGGATAGATTATCCAAAATATCAGAGGAACTTACACACCCTTCAGTCAAATAATATTGAAGTACCCAGGGTAATAGATTGGGAACCGTTAGGAATAGTGGGATTGGCCGAGCCAATCAGAGAATTACTTACACAAAGTTATGGTAATTCTGCTTTTAATGATTGGGAACAAATTACGTAGGCCTGTATATAGAGAATTACGTAGGCCTGTATATAGAGAATGGTGTGTGGAATTATTATGTAGTGTTGAAATAAATGATCGGGTAGCTACCTTAACCGGTCGGAGATTTATTAGATTTTTATTAGGAGGAGTGATGCGCCATATGTATCTATTAGATATGGCTCAGGCTTTGTGTATATATACGCCTGATGAACTAGCATCTACTGATTGTAAAAGGTTGATAATTAATGGTAGGAGGGTTGATGAAAATTTTGATATGAATGGAATATAGAGTAGAATGACTAGCCATAACCAATTTCGTGGGGGATATTACTCTTATACTGATATTAATAGAGCTGAGCTAAGAGTGATCCATAGGTTTTTAGCAAACTCGATTACACAGCGAGGTAGGAACAAAGAGAAGGTAAATGAAAATGATTTATTTTACCTCATGTGTATTCGAGACCCACAGAGCGTTGTGAGTATAACTTATTGTGTGGGTTATTATTTATCGGTAATGGTTAGGGGTATGCGGCCTAATAGTATAATAAGAGGTGGTATCTTTATTACTTTAATTGCTGAGTATCTCGGTGTGGATAGAAGTCAGGGGGGATTATTAGTTGCAGTACCAGAACCTCGTGATAGAATTGGTTTGCAAGTATATCATGGTGCAAAGGCTTTAAAGAAACGACATAACGCTGCAGTACCATATGATGGCGCGCATCCACAGGTAGAACGAGATCAGGAGCAAGATAATGCAGGTGGAGGAAATCAGATGACAGAAATGCAAATTTTATTGGCCCAACATGAGTATGAAATGGCTAGACAATGAGCATTTGCAGATTGGCAATATCATCAAAGCCAAATCATAAGCCATTGTGCCTACATAAACACAAACTACATTCTTACTCAACCGGCGATATTTCCTCCCTGAACTATACAGACCAGACCACCGTTCCCTACATATAACCCAGCTCAAGCATTCTACAGCACTTACGGCTATGAATGGAATCCCTACTGGAACCATCCTCATCAACCGTAATTTTCTTTTATTCCTATTTTTATTTATTTTGTAACTTGTAATTTTATACTTTTAATACTTCTTTTAATACTGTAATAGTTTTTATAATTTTCTAACTTTTATTATTATATTTTAATAATTTTTGAATGTGGGGTGATATACCAAACTTCAAAAATATGTATATATATGTTTGTAGTTTATCTCATGTACAAAACAGGGTAAAACAACGCACTTTCAAAGACTGGCATTAAGTTCAGTAAAAGCAACTAATTTTGACGACAAGATGCAAAATAAATGTGATATAACAACTGCAGGAATGAACAAATGATGTGCACCATTTATCATTCAAACAAACAACAATATAATTGGAAACTTTGGTAAAATTTAATCATTTTTCTACGCTAATCACCCTCAAAAATTTAAATTGTTACTGATTTCTTGCAAATGAGGGCATTGCAAGATCTCAAGTATGGGAAGGGATTAAATTCTTTCGGATTTTAAAGGTTTGACTTATACACTTGGTTTAATAGCCACCGTTAAAATACTAGTAAAGCAGCAGTTGTATTAGAATCTAGTGCTCTCTGATAATAAAGAACAACCCTAGTCTTATATACTGACAAACCAATTCTAGTAAAATTTTTAAAATTTTCAACTAAATGAACTCAAAATCATGTTTATACATATTTATGAAAGATAAAACTAGGTGTTAACACCGAAATTATTGTTACATCGGAAAGGACATAAATTGAGAATTCACCTGAAATTCATTAGGTCACCTGAACCAAATCGGGTGTCAACCATAAGAACGGTGGTTGTATAGCATGGTCGAAGACAAGACCTTGTGCCAGACCGAAAAATTATAGGGTGATCTTTACTATTACTCCTACAAAGGATAGTAATTGCATCCGACACGATATGGACCATAATCAAAAGCATGTCATTAGACATTGCCTTAACAGTTGCTTGTTCAATGCTTTCCTTTACAACCGGACGATAGTTTACCGAAAGGTAATATACGGAGCAAGTATACTGGATGTGTTGCTTTCCTAATACAAGGTTAGCAAGTGGGTGACACAAAACCATAAGTTTTGAGCTAAAATTTTAAAATCTGAAACCCACCAAACCCACAAAAAAAAATTGCAAACACCGGTGAAGGGTTATTCTGAAAAACTTATCTAGGGTAAAAGCTTGATTGAATTTTTGTAACAGACTGAAACCCGAGCTAGTTGTAAGTTGCCTATTTTGCCCTTAGGGTTTGTGCTTAGTCTTAAGTGCTTTTATTTTAATTATTTTATTAGTGTTTTATTATATTTGTGTGGTGACCAGTTTGTGACAAGGGTCCTAGAACAGGTTGGTTTATTTAATTTGAACTCCGTTAGGACCGCCTAAGGAGATACGAAAGGTTATCAGATAAGATAACTGATAAATACCCGTGTGTTGTGGGGTATGGGTTTTAATACCCATTTAAGAATTTAAGAGTGTAAACTGCTTCTTTATTTTCATTTCTAGATTTTTCTCAAAACTTGCTCGTACCTAACTTCATCTCCTACACAAACCCTAGTTTAATTCAAGATAAGAAATTGTATCTAGTAGCATAAGTGACTAATTTCTTGTACCCTTGTGATCATCTAATCAGGTTTCTTTACTTGAATCCTTGCTTTGATTCTTGATTAAATGGGTTTTGTGTTCTTGAATAAAAAGTGTGATTTTAAGCTTGAATCTTCATGTTTGGTGTTTGTTATGCTTAATTGATGTTAGAAATAGGTTGTATATATGTTTAGTAGCTTCCATGTGCTTAAAATTTGATCAAAATCGCTCAAAAATCGAGTTTTGGGCGAAAAATGTTCGAAATCAGCGAACTTGTTCGAAACCAGTTGCTACAGTATTTTGCTACAGTACCCGAGTTGCTACATTGACACTGTTTGCTACAGTACCCGATTTGCTACAGTGTCACTATTTGCTACAGTGCCCGAGTTACTACAGTGTCAATATTTGCTACAGTGCCAAGTTGCTACAGTGTCACTATTTGCTACAGTACCTTTTATGAAATTGAAACTGGCGTAACTTTCAAAACGTAACTCCGTTTTGATGAATAAACTATCGTTAGAATCATAATAAATAATACTTTTCAATGGTGAACTTTTAAGAAACTAGATCAAACTGTTTTTGGGCCGGAAAAGGAGTTTTAGTGTGTATGTCGTGTTTTGCACGCACCTGTATGCCATTATTGAGTGGAGTCATGATGTAGACTAATAAAATTATGAATATATGGTGTTATGACCTAGTTAATCGTATGAAATGATTATATTATTTATTGGATATGTATATTAACTTTGTTTGTGTTGTTCTCAGGTTATAAGGACAAGGAGGAAGCCCAGAAATAATAACTGAGCAGTTGCTGGTAATTGGTGAGTGGGTCTATCTCCGGATAGAGTTTAAGTAGCATATCATGCTACTGTGGTTGACTATTTTACCATGCATAGTGTAGAAATTGTCATGTTAGAATAATATAGTATGCCTGATGTTGTATGTGATTTATGTGTACACTGTGTGAATGGCACCAGTCGGGCTTAGGGAGACTGGGGACTCGAGACCGTGCCTAGGAGAGGTTAGAGTCCGTATGAGGTCAATCGTGCCTAGGAGAGGTTGGGTCCATAGGCTACTGATTATGGAGTATAGTGTGAACGATGCATCCCCTGCATCTGGATAACTATACTGTGAATTGAGTAGCAGGGACTATCGGTAGACTCAAGTCCGATCAGCTAGGAGTCATGTGCTCGTACAAGCCGCCGATCCTCGTATTGTCTTATTGTATGATAGTTGGTAGTTAGCATGTGTTGTTGTTAGTATATAGCTTGTGTGTGACTTAAGCTATATCTGTTAGATAGATTCCATTCACTTAGCGGTGCGCTAATCCCCCACATAATTACCCCTTGCAGGTTTAGGACCTGCTAGTCGGGATGGGTGCTGATGCAGAAGACATGTTTGACAACCCTACTCTGATGTGGACTTTTGTTTAAATCATGTTTTGTAATAACGTAACACCGTTGTGTAAACTTAAACTTAATTACTCAGATTAATGTAATGACGCGACTTATAGTGTGTTTGTTAATAAAGTCTTTCGCTGTGTATTAAAAAAATAATAATAATAATTTGCCGGTGTTACAAGTTGGTATCCGAGCATGGTTTGGCAGCAAATAAGTGCGCGTATTTTGTTCCCAAACCCTGAGGCAAGTCAAACATGTCTGTGGGAGTGGGGGCTAAGTGAAAATAGGATATACATGTGTTAGTTGTGATTGAACTAACTATTATCCATTAAGCTTTTGTGTGAGATGTTTTGTAGCACAGGTATGGCTGATAGAAACGCAACTGGCCCCTCCATCCCCGGAACATTCAGAGCACCAAAAGAGGGTGTTGAGTCGGATGATGATCAGAGTAGTTACATCCTTCTGTTAGAAAGCAAGCTAAAAGAGGCTGAGGACAAAATTAATGAGCTTGAATTGGCGAGGCATTCTGGAAATGATGATACACCACCTGGATTCCCAACCGCGTAATCCCAAACGATACCTAATGTGCCCCAGAACCAGTTTCAGAATCAAATACCTAACCAATATTATATGCCACCACAAAACACCTTTACTTACTAAAATCCCATGATGATGAATCCATACCAAATCCAAATGTTCCAACAACCTTACATGCAACCATCCAAAAGGTGTACTTATAAAAATTTTCGTGATTGCAAACCCTCCGAGTTCTCTAGAAGTACTGATCCGACTGTAACTCTCAATTGGTTGCGAGAAGTTGAAAGGGTATTTGAAGCGTGTCAGTGTGAACCCGAGTTGAAGGTAACATATGCTAGTAGACTGTTGAAAGGTAGGGCTATGATTTGGTGGGATTCTTTGATTTCCAGTATACCGAAAGAGCAAGTGAGTATGATCACATGGGAGCAGTTTTATGGGAAGGTGTGTGAACAGTATTGTAATCGGTTTGATATGAACCGAATCAAGACTGAGTTTCTTGAAATGAAGATGACACCTCAAATGACGATCGATGAGGTAGTAGAGAAGTTTATGGATAAACTGAGGTTTGTACAACAATGGGTGCCAGACGAAGCGTCTCGTATCCAGCATTTTGTTAATATCATTCTTCATGAGTACAGAACTTTTGTTAGAACAGCTATATCATTGTCTCAAGCTGTTGTGATGGCTAAGATGGTAGAAAGTGATGTTCAGGCCGCCAGAAATAGAATGTTTGGTAATGTGCTACAACAAGGTGGGCAAGTATCTGGTCAATCAGGATCTAAATCCAAGAAGTCTAGTGGGTTTAAATCGAAGGGTAAAAGTGGTCAGAGTAGTACTGGATCTGGATCAGGTAAAGGGAATTGGTGTCACACGTGTCAATCTTCTCACAGTGGTCAGTGTTCTGAGGCTACAAGAAGATGCTTAAAGTGTGGTGTTGTTGGACATGAGTCTTCAGCATGTCCGTATCCGAATAGTGTGTGTTGCACTTGTCACAAACCAGGGCATCGTGCAGTTAGTTGTCCGTCGAAGAGTGGTAGTTCTGGGGCAGGGTCAGGGGTACGTTCAACATCAGCTGGAGGGTCAACTGCCTCGAGTGGGAAGAAGAGGAAGAACCCTTCAACAGCAGAGGCTAGAGCTTTTCAGATGTCGGTTGAGAATGTTGTGGCAACCGACGAAGTGATCACCGGTATGTTTCTAATCAACTCAACACCTGCTCGCGTATTGTTTGATTGTGGTGCCAATAGGTGTTTTATGTCCCTAGATTTCTGTGCTAAGTTGAATTTACCAGCTACTATGTTACCCAAGCCGGTTAGTGTAGAAGTAGTCGATGGTTAGACCACACCCGTCACAACCTATGTGACTGGGGTTTGTATAGAGATCGAAGGGAAGTCTTTCCCGGTGACTTGTTTAGTGTTACCTATTCCTAGCTTTTATGTAGTACTAGGAATGGATTGGTTGAGCTCGCTTAGGGCTAATATTAAGTGCAATAGGAAAATGATTACCTTTCATCCGACCGACGGAACCCGTGTTGTGGCCCGAGGGGAGCGGAGCGGGTATAATCTTCCATTGATAACCATGATGAAAGCGAAAAATTCTATGGGAAAGGGTTGTGAATCATTTCTTGCATATGTAATTGATGCGAAGAAAGAAAAGAAATCAGTGGCTGATATTCCGGTAGTATCAGAATTTTTCGAAGTCTTCCCAGATGAGTTACCAGGTCTGCCGCCGGTAAGGGAAGTCGAATATAAGATTGAGTTGGTTCCTGGAACAACTCCAGTTGCAAAAGCTCCATACCGATTAGCGCCATCTGAAATCCATGAAATGATGTCACAGATTCAAGAACTATTAGATCGTGGGTTTATCCGACTGAGTTCTTCACCCTGGGGTGCTCCGGTATTGTTTGTTAAAAAGAAAGATGGGTCAATGCGTATGTGTATTGATTATCGTGAATTGAACAAAAGAACAGTGAAGAATAAGTATCCGGTACCTCGAATAGATGATTTGTTCGATCAGTTACAGGGTGCTTCATTCTTTTCTAAGATAGACTTACGATCCGGATATCATCAGGTTCGTGTTGCTGAATCAGATATACCGAAAACAGCGTTCAGAACAAGGTATGGTCATTATGAATTTCTTGTCATGCCGTTTGGGTTGACGAATGCGCCAGCAATCTTCATGGATCTAATGAATAGAGTGTGTCGCCCGTTCTTAGATAAGTTTCTAATTGTGTTTATAGATGATATACTAGTGTATTCAAAGACTGAAAGTGAACATGCTGAACATCTGAGACAGGTTTTGAACATGTTGAAACGTGAACAACTATTTGCAAAATTTTCAAAGTGTGAATTTTGGTTACGTGAAGTGCAGTTTTTGGGTCATGTAATTTGTGCCGAGGGTATAAAAGTTGATCCGACAAAGATAAAAGCAGTAATGAATTGGAATTCTCTGAAGACTCCGACTGAGATTAAGAGTTTTCTGGGATTAGCCGGTTATTATCGCAGATTTATTAAGGATTTCTCGAAAATAGCGGGTCCGTTGACTAAGTTGACTCGTAAAGATGTAGCCTTTCGATGGACTGAAGAACAGAAAAAGGCTTTTCAGATTTTGAAACAGCTACTGTGCCAGGCACCAGTGTTAGCTTTACCAGAAGGTTCAGACGACTTCGTGGTATACTGTGATGCCTCATATGCTGGGTTGGGTTGTGTATTAATGCAAAGATATAAAGTAATCGCTTACGCCTCGCGACAGTTGAAAGTTCATGAGAAGAATTATCCAGTGCATGATCTTGAAATGGCTGATATAGTGTTTGCTTTGAAACTGTGGAGACACTATTTGTATGGAACCCATTATGTTATATGTACAGATCACAAGAGTTTGCAGTATATCTTCTCACAGAAAGAATTGAATATGCGTCAGAGACGATGGCAAGAGTTGATCAAAGATTACGATTGTGAAATTAAATACCATCCGGGTAAGGCAAATGTGGTTGCAGATGCGCTAAGTCGTAAAAAGTCAAGTGAAAATGTGAAATTTCTTCGTTTGAATATAACTTCAGATTTGATTAACAGCTTAAAAACCATTCAGGCCTGTGCTTTAGAGGACGAACATATTAAATCTGAACAAATGACTAAACGAAAAGTGGACTTAATTGATGACTCACGTGGACTAAAGACCTTAAACAATCGTGTTTGGGTGCCTAAGCTTGGAGATTTGAGGGATTTAATCATGACAGAAGCTCACAAATCCAGATTAACAGTACATCCAGGTAGTAATAAGATGTATCATGATTTGAAAACAGTGTATTGGTGGCCAACAATGAAAACAGATATCGCTCGATATGTCGAAAAGTGTCATATATATGCTCAAGTGAAGGCAGAACATTGGAAACCTTATGGTTCGTTACGCCAGTTACAGATTCCAGAGTGGAAGTGGGAATATATAACGATGGATTTTGTGACAAAATTACCTCGAATTCAGAAAAGACATGATATGATTTGGGTAATAGTGGATTGTCTAAGCAAAAGTGCTCATTTTCTTGCTACTCGTGAAACAGCTTCATTAAGTGAGTTAGCTGAATTGTATGTGAAAGAGATAGTTAGTCGAAATGGTGTGCCGTTATCGATTATTTCAGACAGGGATTCTAGATTTGTGTCGAATTTCTGGAATAGTCTTCAACAAAATCTCGGTACACGTGTAAATTTAAGTACAGCTTATCATCCTCAGACAGACGGTCAGAGTGAAAGAACGATACAGACTTTGGAGGATATGTTAAGGGCTTGTGTGTTAGAATACGGTGGTTCGTGGGATACACATTTGCCGTTGGTCGAATTCGCGTATAATAATTCATATCATTCGAGTATAGGGATGCCGCCCTATGAAATGTTATACGGTCGTCGTTGCAGAACTCCGACTTATTGGTTAGAAGCTGGGGAGAAACAGTTTGCAGGTCTCCAAATTGTTCAAATGACAGCCGAAAAAGTTGCAATTGCTCGAGAAAAGTTGAAAGCCTCTAGAGACAGGCAGAAAATGTATGTTGATCCGCGTAGATGTCCGGTAACCTTTAATGTGGGTGAACGAGTGTATATGAAAGTTTCGCCGTGGAAAGGGGTTATCAGATTCGGTAAACGTGGTAAGTTAGCACCGAGATTTATTGGTTCGTTTCCGATCAGTGAAGTGTTGAATGATCAGACTGTGGTGTTAGATCTTCCGTCAGAGTTAGCCGGTATTCATAATACATTCAACGTGTGTTATCTTCGTAAGTGTAAAGTCGACGATGAAACACAACTTCTTCCTTCAGAAGATTTAAGGGTCGATTTGAATAAGAAATTGGTGGAAGAGCCGGTCCGTGTGGTTGACCAAAAGGTGACTAAGCTGAGAAAGAAAGAGATTCCAATGGTGTTGATTGAGTGGAAACACAGTTTGGGATCTAATCTTACGTGGGAAACGGAAGAGTTGATGAGAAAATGCTACCCTCATTTATTTGATGAAGATCAGATTCTGAGGACGGAATCTTCTTAAGGGGGTGGATTTGTAACAGACTGAAACTCGGGCTAGTTGTAAGTTGCCTATTTTGCCCTTAGGGTTTGTGCTTAGTCTTAAGTGCTTTTATTTTAATTATTTTATTAGTGTTTTATTATATTTGTGTGGTGACCAGTTTGTGACAAGGGTCCTAGAACAGGTTGGTTTATTTAATTTGGACTCCTTTAGGACCGCCTAAGGAGATACGAAAGGTTATCAGATAAGATAACTGCTAAATACCCGTGTGTTGTGGGGTATGGGTTTTAATACCCATTTAAGAGTGTAAACTGCTTCTTTATTTCCATTTCTAGATTTTTCTCAAAACTTGCTCGTACCTAACTTCATCTCCTACACAAACCCTAGTTTAATTCAAGATTAGAAATTGGATCTAGTAGCATAAGTGACTAATTTCTTGTATCCTTGTGATCATATAATCAGGTTTGTTTACTTGAATCCTTGCTTTGATTCTTGATTAAATGGATTTTGTGTTTTTGAATAAAAAGTGTGATTTTAAGCTTGAATCTACATGTTTGGTGTTTGTTATGCTTAATTGATGTTAGAAATAGGTTGTATATATGTTTAGTAGCTTTCATGTGCTTAAAATTTGATCAAAATCGCTCAAAAATCGAGTTTTGGGCGAAAAATGTTCGAAATCAGCGAACTTGTTCGAAACCAGTTGCTACAGTATTTTGCTACAGTACCCGAGTTGCTACATTGACACTGTTTGCTACAGTTCCCGAGTTGCTACAGTGTCACTATTTGCTACAGTGCCCGAGTTGCTACATTGTCACTATTTGCTACAGTACCGAGTTGATACAGTGTCACTTTTTGCTACAGTACCGAGTTGCTACAGTTCCACTATTTGCTACAGTACCTTTTATGAAATTGAAACGGGCGTAACTTTCAAAACGTAACTCCATTTTTGATGAATAAACTATCGTTAGAATCGTAATTAAGAATAGTTTTCAATGGTAAACTTTTAAGAAACTAGATCAAATTGTTTTTGGGCCGGAAAAGGAGCTTTAGTGTGTATGTCGTGTTTTGCACGCACCTGTATGCCATTATTGAGTGGAGTCATGATGTAGACTAATAAAATTATGAATATATGGTGTTATGACCTAGTTAATCGTATGAAATGATTATATTATTTATTGGATATGTATATTAACTTTGTTTGTGTTGTTCTCAGGTTATAAGGACAAGGAGGAAGCTCAGAAATAATAACTGAGCAGTTGCTGGTAATTGGTGAGTGGGTCTATCTCCGGATAGAGTTTAAGTAGCATATCATGCTACTGTAGTTGACTCTTTTACCATGCATAGTGTAGAAATTGTCATGTTAGAATAATATAGTATGCCTGATGTTGTAGTGATTTATGTGTACACTGTGTGAATGGAACCAGTCAGGCTTAGGGAGACTGGGGACTCGAGATCGTGCCTAGGAGAGGTTAGAGTCCGTATGAGGTCAGCCGTGCCTAGGGGAGGTTGGGTCCATAGGCTACTGATTGTGGAGTATAGTGTGAACGATGCATCCCCTGCATCTGGATAACTATATTGTGAATTGAGTAGCAGGGACTATCGGTAGACTCAAGTCCGATCAGCTAGGAGTCGTGTGCTCGTACAAGCCGCCGATCCTCGTATTGTCTTATTGTATGCTAGTTGGTAGTTAGCATGTGTTGTTGTTAGTATATAGCTTGTGTGTGACTTAAGCTATATCTGTTAGATAGATTCCATTCACTTAGCGGTGCGCTAATCCCCCACATAATTACCCCTTGCAGTTTTAGGTACTGCTAGTCGGGATGGGTGCTTATGCAGAAGACATGTTTGACAACCCTACTCTGATGTAGACTTTTGTTTAAATCATGTTTTGTAATAACGTAACACCGTTGTGTAAACTTAAACTTAATTACTCAGATTAATGTAATGACGTGACTTATAGTGTGTTTGTTAATAAAGTCTTCCGCTGTGTTTTAAAAAAAAAAAAATTGCCGGTGTTACAATTTTCAAACGATCAAATGTTTTAATAAAGATCCAATTTCCTTAAGGATCTAAATTTCTATAGTCATGTGGGACTGTAAACCACAACGTTACTACCATTGTTCATACCGTCGTATCAAAATCACTTATGTACAAAGTGTGAAGAATAAAGAAGTGATTCTAGTAAAGTTTATTTCAAGTTCTATATTGCTTGAGGACAAGCAACGCTCAAGTGTGGGAATATATGATAATGCTAAAAACGAACATATATTTCATAGCATTATCCTTCCAGAAAGAAAAGTTTTTAGTTGCAATTGTTCTATTTCCAAGTAATATTCGTTTAAATAATAAAAGGTGAAGACAAAAGACAGATTAAACGATTTGAAGACGCATACGACAAAAAGCTAAAAAGTACAAAGTACAATCCAAGTGGTTCAATTTATTGATGAGAAACGTCTCAAAATTACAAAAGTACAAACCGCAAAAAGCAAAGTACAAGATATTAAATTGTACGAAAAGGCGTTCGAAAATCCGGAACCGAGACATGAACCAACTATCAACGTGCGACTCAACGGAGCTGAAATTACAAGTCAACTATGCACAAGAATATAATATAATATATAATTAATTATTTATAATATTATATATTATAAATAATCAGCAGCCCAGGTTTAATTCATTTGGTGAGCTGGAATCCAAAGCTTCGCGACTGCGGAGTTGTGAAAAAGAAAAATACCGCACTCACAGAGCTGTACAGTTCAAAGTGGGCCTATAAAAGGCCGCGCATTCTGCTCGATTCAACACACCTTTTTCTACTTCAATCTCTCAATCTATATTTATAATTTTAATTTTAATATTTAAGTTAATAATAATAATAAGGTTATTTTAGCGAATGTTTTAAGGTTTGTAAGTCGAAATTCTGTCCGTGTAACACTACGCGATTAATACTCATTGTAAGTTATGTTCAACCTTTTTAAATTAATGTCTCGTAGCTAAATTATTATTATGCTTATTTAAGCCGAAGTAATCGTGATGTTGGACTAAATATTAAGACGGGATTATTGGGCTTTGGACCATAATTGGGGTTTGGACAAAAGACCGACACTTGTGGAAATTGGACTATGGGCTATTAATGGGCTTTATATTAATTAAATGATATCTCGTTGATTTAATATAGAGATTTATAATTTGACGTGTTTATATATAACCACATACGCTTGACTGGGTACGGTGGGCGAGATATTTATAAATACTAATAATTATTCATTTGACCGGACACAGGAATGGATTAATATTCACTGGACTCATTAAAACAGGGGTCGATTACATTCAAGGGTAATTGGTGTAATTGTTAACAAAGTTTTAAAACCTTGGATTACACGTAGTCGATAACCTGGTGTATTCATTAAACAAAGTATTAAGACCTTGTTACAGTTTAAGTCCCCAATTAGTTGGAATATTTGAATTTGGGTATAAGGTTAATTTGGCGAAGACTCTCGCACTTTATAATTATGACCGATAGACTATTATGGACAAAACCAGATGGACATATCGAATAATCCAGGATAAAGGACAATTAACCCATGGTAATAAATTAAAATCAACACGTCAAACATCATGATTACGAAAGTTTAAATAAGCATAATTCCTTTAATTTATATCTCATCCTACTTTTATTTACCATCATTTTATTTATCGTCATTTTATTTAACGTACTTTAAATTATTGCACTTTTAATTATCGCACTTTTATTTTATCGCATTTTTATTCATCGTCATTTACTTTACGCTTTAAATTAAGTTAATATTTTGCATTAGGACTTAAAATCGACAAACCGTTCATTAAACGGTAAAACTCCTTTTTATAATAATAATAATAATACTACTTATATATATATTTATACAAATATAGTTTAAAATATATATAGCGTTAAACTCAGCTAGCTCCCTGTGGAACGAACCGGACTTACTAAAAACTACACTACTCTACGATTAGGTACACTGCCTATAAGTGTAGTAGCAAGGTTTAGGTATATCCATTCTATAAATAAATAAATAACTTGTATAAAATTGTATCGTATTTAATATCATTTCATAATAAAATTAATAGTATTACGTACTACACCTCGCACACATCAAGTATTTTTGGCGCCGCTGCCGGGGAAAAATCACGCTGAAGCGAAACGCTATAAAAAAAATTAGTTTTTAAGTCATTTTTGTAAAAATATAATTTTATATAAGTTTTAAAATATAAAAACAAAAAAAATATATATATTTCTATATTTTAGGTGTTTAAATTAAAAAGTTTTTATTTTTTTAGTTAAAAAAAACTAATAAGTAATTTATTTTTTTTAGTCAAGTAATATTTTTTTAAAATTAAAAACAGAAATACAAATCAAAATAAAAAAAAATAATAATAATAAACTGAATCTGCCGAACCAGTTTGAGCCTGCACAGCTTCTGAGTCTGCATTAATCCGCACTCGCGGAGCTGCCTGACAGGCTGAACCTCATACTGCATTAATTACGGGATTAGGGTTATTTATTTTATTATTATTATTAATTAGGGTTTAATTAAATTAATAATTAGTGTTAGTTTTAATTTAATTATGTATTTCAAGTTTTAAGTAGTTTTATTAATTAATACTTAAAAAAATAATATTTTTATAAAAATAAGTAATTTTATCATTTTTTGTTTCTTTTTATAAATTTTATATTTTTCGTTTATTCGTAATTTGTATATTTTTCGTTCGTAATTAGTTTTAAACTTAGTTCCTGCCGTAGTTATTTTATTTCTAGATTTTTAGGCTTTTCCATAAATTCCCTTAAGTGCTTTTTCTTTAGATTAAGATAAAATGTTCTTTTGTTTCTGTTCTTAGCAGGGTAGATGAACAGGCAGAGGGGAGCAAGAAAAAGATATTATTATTTCTACTGATGAGCTCTCTGCTTCTGCTACTGGTATTGGTGCTACTGATTCTCACACTGGTGGTGCTGATACTGGTACTGTTACTTCTGCTGCTGCTGGTGATACTGGGGATTTAGTTGATGCTGGTTCAACTATTCCTACTGAGGAGATGGTTACTGATGCTACTGCTACTGCTTTTCCTCCTCCAATTCCCACTATTGCTGCCTCTACTACTGTCCCAGAAGTGGAAGATGAAATCATGGTTGATCCTCTTGTTCTTGAAAAAGTTATCGATAATATTGTCAAGTAGGTTCTACTTGATGAACCTGTCACTGAACCCAAGGGTGACATTGTGCTCAAATCTGACAAAGCTGCTGATACTACTGATTCTTCTGATGTAGAATTTCAAACCATTCCACCTAATGCAGCTAATGTTATTGTCGTCCCTGGTTCAGATTCTGGTGAACAGGGTGTTGTTTTGGATGCTGGAACCTCTGCCACTGCAACAACTGATTCTACTCAGGCTTCTGTCTCTGCTGAGAAGAAACCTTATGTGTGCCAGGTACCAGATCTTGATGAAGTTGTTCCTAACTTTATCTACAGGGGAGCCACTATCACTCCCAAGATTGCTTTGCTGGTGGATCAGCTGACTATTGATCCTCAAAGTGCTTTAATTTCAGCCAGCAAGCTACCACAACAAGAGCTGGTTGAACTACTATCTCAGCTTGATCGACCAGCAAGAGAAGAGGTATATGAGAGGCTAGCCACTGTACAACCAGTCAATGAGCAGCCATACTATCATTACTTTGGTATGGCTTCAGCTGCTTCTCCATGGCCTGGTACATGGAGGCCTCTCAAGTTCATCATCGATCCTGCTACTGGTAAATGTGTCATGCAAAATGTTCCTGATTCGCCAGTACCTTCTGATTCATCAGCTTCTTCCTCATCATCTTCTTCATCTGATGATGACGCTGATAATGGTACTGGTAAGGGCGAACCAGTCACTCATGATAATGTGACTGATTCCAAAGACACACCAGTGGATCTCACTGATGATGCTGATAATGATGCTGACAAGGATACCAGTGGTTCTAAACCTTCGGGTGAAGGTAAAAATGATGGTGATCATGGTGATGAGTCAGATTCTGACCTTTCACCTCCACCACCCCATAGAGGTACTCATGTGTTAGCTGCTACTGATCACCCCTCAACCAGTAGCTTTGATCCTACTGAGGTGGCTGCCATTTCCACACTGGCTGTTTACCGTACAGTAGCCATAATCTCACCAGATCTACAAAGAACCATCCGCACTACTCTTGTTGATCGAATGACTGAAGCCATACACAGAGCTGGGGATGTTACAACTTCTACTATTGAAGCCCAGCTCAAACAAGTATGTGCTTTTGCTGATCTTGCGGTGGATGCCATTGTCCAACACCATGAAGAATAGGAGGACCTAAAAAGGCGAATCATCTCTCACAATGAGTATACTGATCATATTGCCCGTCTTCAAGCTGATCTTGATGCTGCTAATAGAAGGATTCTCTTTCTAAATGAGGAGAATAGGGTCTTAGAAGAGAGATTGGATTCTTAGGAACAGCAAATGGCCACAATGGTTCCTGCCTCTGCTTATTTTCAAATGGTGGAGACTATGCAACGAATGGCTACCCTACAAGCTGATGTTAGGGCTACAGTTGATCAGATGGCCATGGTTGTTGCAAGGAATGAAGTCAGAACTTCAAACCTATGTCTCAAGCAATATGGCATAGATCCTGGTGCCCATTAATCTCCTGCTGATGCTGACTAGAACAACTTTGCTTATTCAGTTCCTGAGTCAGACAGTGACCTTGATCCGCATGTTTCCACTAATCATCCTTCTGCCCCTGCTGATGACAAAAAAGGGGAGAAGAAGTCTAAAAAGAAGTCTAAAAAGAGAAAATAATCTAAGGGGGAGCATGAGCATGAAAAGGCTCCAAAACAGCAAAGGAGGGATGGTGATGATGGTGGTGATGGTACTGGTCAAGGTTCTGGCACTAAGCCCAGCAACGCTCATACTGAAGCAGGTGTCCAGGCAGCTGGTGAATCTCAACCCAGTGTGTCTGCCACATCTGTGGATGATATTGGTTCTGGAAGTAAGCCCAGTGATGTTTCTGAACTGGCTGTTGCTGAATCTTTTGTTGTTTCTCAAACTATTGAAAGGAAAATGAAAAGAAAACTGGAGAGACATCAGAAGAGATAGCAGGATTTGAATTATGCCTTCAATGCTAAATAGGAGGCCTATGCTACTCGTAAATGACATAGAATTGACCATAGAAGAAGCCTAGACCCGGAGAAGATGGATATTCAAGATGAACTGATTAGTATAAATAAATATAAAAGAGATGCTCGAAAACGAAATGCTAAGTTTATGGTAAAATATGACAAGAAGAAGGCAAAGTTGTATGCTGAGCGAGCAGACAGAATTAAGAAGATGACACCTGAAGAGATGCAAGATTACTTGACTTCAACTGAGTCAGGAGGAGTTAGAGCTGATGTATTCATGAAGTGGCTGGATCCTATATTAGAAACCAGCCAATCCTCTCGATCTGCATCTACTGCTCAGCCAGCTACACAATCACAGCCAGCATAAACTATCAACTTTGATGATGATGATGATGTTCAGGGGGAGTATCTTGCTGTTACTCCCTATCTGCCTCTACAAGAACCAGTATCAACACAAGAATCATCAGATGAACCCATGCCAATTGATAAACAAATGGTAAAATCTGCCCCTAGGGATAATCAGCCCCTAAGGAAAGAGCCCTTATTTGAGGAAGCTGATGAAGATACTGTGGCAGTTGTACCAGCTGATACTAATCAGTCGGCTGGTACTGAAGACACAGCAAGGAGTGCTGTGAGTGAAGACCCAGCCAAAAGTGTGCGGCTGAGTGTAACATGTGATGAAGACCTAACAAAGGTGGATGAGCTGGGTCCTAACAAAGATACTGATTCTGTTGATACTGCTGATTTCATAGTCTGGGGCAGAGGGAGTTCAACATTTATTCAATCACCTATTCCTGCCCGGACTCTTGCTTACTTTGATAGGACACTGGATGAACGTATTAACTTTTATTCAGTGGGTTCGTCTGGCATAGCAGAATCACATATGTATCCTCCATCTTTCCCAAAACGTCACGATAAACACACTACTCGAGAAGATGATCCAGCTGCACAGGGTGAGCCATACATAAGAAAGATGAATCCAGACGAAAGAGAGGCTTACAGGCTGGAGATCACTATTCCAGAACTGCTTAAACAATGAGCAGCAGCTATACCTGAAAGGATACGCCACATCAGATTGATGTACCATCCACTTGATCAGCAATTCTACATCAATGCTTTGGAATTCGGCATTGAAGTTGGTTTGTATCTATACAACAGTGGTCAAAGGCTTCATACTGATGCAGAGAAAGCTCTCTTTTATGAGGCTCTACAACTGGACATAGATCTAAAGTGTGACGACCCGGAAAGTTCCGACCAAATTTAAACTTAATCTTTATATGGTTTCGACATGATAAGCAAAGTCTATTAAACCGAATCTCAAAATTTTTGAACTGTTTATATGGATTCAGTTAACCTTTGACTATTCCCGATGATTCACGAATAACTATTTGTAAATAGATATGTACATATTTAATTATATATATGTATATATATATATATATATATATGTATATATATATATATATATATATATATATATATATATATATATATATTAATTTGAAATATTATATGTTGTTGTTATTAAAATTAATTATGTAAAATAAAATAAAAATAGGATATTATAATAATTATTATTTAAAACATATCTAACTTGTTACTATTCGATGAAGCTCTAAACCACCAAGAACAAACCATTACGGTTTCTATTAAAATTCAAAACCACCATCACCTATAATCTCTTCTCTACTAACTAAGATCGACCACCTTCATCATAAACATTACCAATCAATAAACCCACTTTGATCAACCTACAACCAAAACCGTAATCACCACCACTTCTACTATATTATTTTTTTAAACAAACCCAAACAAAGAAAACCCGCCTATTTTGTATTCATAGTAAACCACCATTGAGACACCTTGCTACTTTGTAACTAACCAAAGCCAAACACCACATGTGTGCTACTGTTCTGCCACTACTACTACCGTATTTTCTGTTGTAAACAGCCCGAGGTAAATGTTTAATCTTTTCTGTTCGAATACCAACAACACCACTGCCATTATTACCGATTATCACCAATCACCATAACCATCACTTTATGTTTCTTTATTTCTTCTTCCTGTTTTGATGATTACAACAAACCTATCATTGTTGCTGTATACTTTCTGATTTCTAGTCGACTATTATCGGTAGTTGTCATATTCCTGTGCTGCTGTCATTTCAGCAGTGAATCACCAATCAAACGCCACCCAACCATCATCAAAAGCTGCTGCTACATCACAGTTACTAAGTTCCTATTTCGATGAGCACTGTCTTGAACGAAACCACTAACTAAACCCATTTGACAGATGTTAATAATTTGAACTCAAATGTGAAACCCCTTATTCTCTTTTGCCGACAAATGCTTAACAAAAGAATTGATTATGCTCACAATTTAAAGTGGACAACTTGGAGATATAGAATATATTATACAAAGTTTTTTTTCATACAATTGGAACAAAGTGAGTTCCATGGCAGACAACATGGGTCGGTGATTGAGATTTTTAAAATAAAAAATAATGTTGATATATATATAAAAAAAAGAAATGGCACGATGATATTGAATTGTGCAGCTACACTTTACGGTTTCCTGTTATCCAAAAACCCAAGTTAACCGAATGAAATATTGGGCCTCATGATCATAATGGGCCGCTATGTGTTAAGCTTAAGTAAATGGGGTTTAGTAATTTTGTTTTGGGCTTATTTAGATTCTGAAGTTGGGGAGAGTTATGCATGGGACACAGATATCATATGTGGCGTATATATTTTTTGTGTGAAGATATTGATAATTATAGGTGATGGGTGGATGATAAATGAAATGTTAATTATCGTTACAGTAGGAAAAGGGTAGACAATAACGTAAAAGAAGATGATGAAACAAACTCATATTTTTTCCTTTTTGTGATTCACTGTAACGATTGAAATGGATGGTGATGATGTTCACAGTAGTAAATACGATGGTGAAGATGAGATAATAATGGTTATAAGAAAATGGGTATGATGTGATGATAATGAATGATATGATTGATGATGATTCAAAACAGAAAACCAATTTAAAAGATATTAAAATCTTAATAATAATAGAAAAACTGATACGGAGTAATGGTTAAGGATGTTATCGGGTTAGCGGGAGGTCGCGGGTTCAAACCCGGACTTGGGCATTTTTTTAAAGGGCTACTTCTTAGAGATAGTTTACTTATTACTCATTTTTATTATTATTATTATTATTGTTATTACTAATTATTATTGATATTAGGTTATTACAAATATTAAAAATATAATTATTAGTATCATTCATACAATTAATATTATTATCATTAGTATTAAAATGATTAATAAAATTTTTGTTATTATTATTAATAACATTAGTATTAGTATTAATATTATTATAAGTATTATTATTATTGTTATCATTATTAGTATTAATAACATTATTAGTATCATTATTATTAAAAATTATCATTTTCATTTTTGTTATTAGTATTACCATTATTAATAAAATTATTATTATTATTATTATTATTATTATTATTATTATTATTATTATTATTATTATTATTATTATTATTATTAGTAAATCAATATTATCAAAACTATCATTCTAACAAATAAATATTTGGTACATTAAAAATACATATTACATAACTATATTAATATTACATATAATAAATTATTGATTTTTGATATAATACCAATTACAAATATATATAGATTAATATAACTATGCGTATAAATATTAATAAGTTTACAAAATAAATATATATAACATATAACTAAAAATATAATATATCAATTTGTTCGATTACAATTATATGTGTTAATATATATATATATATATATATATATATATATATATATATATATATATATATATATATATATATATATATATATATAAATTATATAGGTTCTTGAATCCGAGGCCAACCTCGCATTTGTTCAATACCGTCATATGTATTTTTACAACGAAATACAGTATTGTGAGTTTCATTACTCCCTTTTATTATATTTTTGGGACTGAGAATACATGTGCTGCTTTTAGAAATGTTTTATGAAATAGACATAAGTAATCGAAACTACATTCTATGGTTGGATTATCGAAATCGAATATTCCCCTTTTTAGCTTTGTAGCCTAAGAATTAGTGTTTATTATAATTGCCACTAATTGACGCGAATCCTAAAGATAGATCTATGAACCTTGACACGTCCCATTCGGGTTACGAATGCTTTAGTACTTCGATTATCATGTCCGATGAGAGTCCCGGAATGATGGGGATATTCTATATGCATCCTGTTAGTTCGGTTATTAAGCGTTCACCATATGAATAATTTTTAATTCGCGGGTTACGCGTGTTATTTTGTACTCGGGTTACGTGTACAATTAAATATCTAAAAATCTTGTGGTCGATTAAAATGATGAAAATGATTGTTTATGATAAAATAATGAACTTACCAATCTTTTGGTTGACACTTGAAAGCATGTTTATTCTCAGGTATTAAAGAAATCTTCCGCTGTGCATTTGATCATTTTAAAGATATTACTTGGAGTCGTTCATGGCATATTTAGGCCAGCACCTCGCAATGGGACCAAAGGTTGATGACTTCGTCCAGATGGATTAGGATGGGCTATCATATGTGGTATCAGAGCGGTGGTCTTAGCGAACCAGGTCTTGCATTAGTATGTCTAACTGATAGTTGTTAGGATGCATTAGTGAGTCTGGACTTCGACCTTAGCTGCATGTCAAAAGTTTTGCTTATCACTTCTTGGCGGAAACTATGCTTATCATCTTAAGTGTAAACGCGTCTTACTGCATTCATTGCATAGATAGTGTATAGACAATTTCATATCTTTGCATATCTATTACAGTAAATTCTGTCTGACATCTTTCGAAAATTTCTCCGTAACTTATGTATCTTGGTATTATATATACATATATGCGAAATATGTATTGAAGAATACCAAACTAGGTCCTATAATCTAATTCATTTCAAAATTCAGTTCCCTAAATCATACGAGATGAACCCCTCAACTAGTTCTAGTTCATCAGATTCCAACAGCTATTCCGATATGGAAATCCTTCTGAGCTCCGAAAACATTGTAATCGGAATGGATCAACCTATTAGCCATCATCTATTCTGGATGTATTGGGGATGGGTTCGTAGCCGACTCAGTCAATGGAGGCAATAAGAAGGCGATCCCTTCCACCCACCGAATTTCCCTCTCGGCGAAGAACCTGAAGCACTTACCGGTGAACCAGTCCGAAACACCATTTACACCCTCATTTCCTGAGTATTCTGCCACGATTATATATTATCTAAACTTCTAGACCTTGTTCATTCGCTCGTTCCAACTGCCAATCATCCCGGTGTACTAGCAGAAGTCAACGAGCTTCGCGCTCGAGTACTGACTTTGGAGAATATGATGCACAACTTACAGGCATCACAGGCACCATCAACATCAGCATCAGCAGTACCACTGACAACAACACCAACAGTTAAGGATGGAAATGGTCACCCGATCCGGTGGATATCCACCCGATCCACCCGCTTCGTGGTGGATATGGACGAACCTAAATGGATATGGATACGGATATGGATGAACCTAAATAGATATGGATATGGACATGGATGAAAAGTTTCATCCATGGATATATCCATTACTGATGTATGCGAGGTGTAGTACGAAATAGTTATATATTTACTTGCGAAATACTATTAAATACGATACAATTTTACATAAGTTATTTATTTATTTATAGAGTGGATATACCTAAATCTTGCTACAACACTTATAGGCAGTGTACCTAATCGTACAGTAGTGTAGTTTTTAGTAAGTCCGGTTCGTTCCACAGGGAGCTAGCCAAGTTTAACGCTATATATTTAAAACTATATTTATAAAAATATATATAAGTAGTATTATTATTATAAAAGGGGATTTTTTACCGTTTAATGATGTGACGACCCCGGAATTTCTGACTAAATTTAAACTTAATCTTTATATGATTTTGATACGATAAGCAAAGTATGTAATGTTGAGTCTAGAAATTTTTTTTGAAACGATGTTCATATATTCATTTAACCTTCAACTACTCTCAACAATTCACGAACCATTAATTGTAAATAGATTTGTGTGTATGTATATGTAAATAATAATTCGAAATATAATTTGAAGTATTATATGTTGTTGTTATTAAAAACTAATAAAATAAAAGTAGGATATTATAATAATTATTATTTAAAATATATCTCTACATATAAATAAAGTATATTAAAAATAAATATTAAATAATTGTAACATTCATTGAACGTTTCGATTATAATTTAGAGAAGTTAATTCAAACTTATATGATTATAAAATAAACGGTGATCCGAAAATGAGTTCGATAAATTTTAGGCTTACTAAAAGTATATTTAGGATCTAACTATTTAATTTTAACATTTTTTATATTTTACCCATAAACGAGAGGGACAGTTGATGTAATTTTTATCTATTAAATTAATGACTAAATTTTATACCATAATGACCTAAATAAATAAAGATACTTAAACTAAAATTTTAGGATTTTTCCGAAGACTTTTATCCACCACTGATTCACAATAGAGGACGATACAATATCCCGTGAAAGTGTCGGCACAATTAGAATTCTTAATTAACACGTTTATATTTTATTTTGTTATTATATGTTTCCACTTGCAGTTCTTTTATTTTTGTGAATCTACACCCACCACACAAAAACTTGATGTGCCATCTATTTCCTATTCTTATTTATTTATGATATTTACTTATGAATGCATGAGTGTACTCACTGCACTAATAACCACTTTTGATAATTTACATATAATTGATACTATTTTTGTCATTGTATCTCACCATCATAAGCCTACACATATATTATTAGACATACATATACTTGGAAGATTAATGAAACCCATTTACCATCCATCTCCTCTCATTGTTCTTCTTCGTTGCTTAAACCATTAAACCATCATCGCTTCCATAAAATCACCACAACCATAACCATCGAAACTCCAAACCATTTTGCTACTCACCATCGATTTTCGGCAAACCACCATTCGACAACCATCATTCATCGTCTTAAACCCACTACTCAAACCACTTGAGTTTCTGTATTATGATTATGATTCGGACACCATGCTCGACCATCTTGAACCTTCTCCGGCAACCAACATTTTCCAACACCACCACACGCCACCATCACCACTCTTCTCCATCGTCTCTCTCTCTCTCTCTCTCTCTCTCTCTCTCTCTCTCTTATTTATCTCTCTCTATCCCTCTTAATTGTGAAACCACAACAAAACCGACCACCTCCACCCTTAAAATAATCAACGATGCTGTTTCTGTGACGGTTACAGCTTACTTCACCCCAAGATTGAACTGCTACAGCTACTATTCTCTTGCTATTCCTTCCTACTCATAAACCGTACCCAAAAACCAAACCCAGTTGTTTCTGTTTTGCAACTCCTGCTGCTGCATTTTTCTTCTGTTTCTCTGTCAATAGAACCACACCACAACAACCCACGAAACCCTTGCTATTAATGTTTTGCTACTACTCGCTAATTTTTTTTTTCTTCTTCTGTTTTCCCTTCGAAATCACCACATAACCGTCACCAACTTAACCCATCACCGTTGCAACCAAATCGAAACCCATGTATTTTTTTTTATCGTTCATGTTCCAGTTCATTTGGCTCCTGCCATTCTACAGATGATACTACAGCAGTTTAAATCGATTTCTGTTTTATAAATAAAATGAAGAATGTGAGTGTTGATGATGAGGTGGTGTTGTTAGTAAAGAAAATTGATTATGAGAAGTGACGAGAATAATGATGGATCGAAGATGAAACATGGTAAAGAAGAAGAAGAAGATATAGGAGAATGATGATGATACCGTATGAGGATATAATCTTCGATGGCTGCACCACTCCTCAAACCCTATCTCGTTTCATATTTTTTTTATATATAACCCAAATTTGTTTTAATTTGATGCATGGGTCATATCCTGTTAGGTTTATTTTGAGTGTTGGGCCACTAACCGATAATTGGGCTTCTATGGAATTTGGATTTAATAAACTGATTTGGGCCGAGCGGAAATTTGGGTCAAGATTAGAAAGATACGGGTTATATAATATAGAAACATATATAAAATAGGAATGAATGGGTGGTGGAATGGTTTGAGAGTGTTTGCGAGTGAGCGGGAGCTTGTGGGTTCAAGCCTTGGCAAGGGTGTTTAATTTTTTTTCAAAAGCCTAGTACACTAAGGTAGTCTTTCTACTACTACTATTATTGTTATTGTTGTTATTATTATCACTAGTAACTATTATTAGTATCATAATTATTATTATTATTATTATTATTAGCATTTAGTTATTATTAATTAATATCATTAAGTATTATTATTATTATTATTATTATTATTATTATTATTAATATTAACATAAGTACTATTATTATTAATATTATCATTATCATTATTAGTATTGTTATTATTATTAAAAATTATTATTATTACAACTATATTATTACTAAAAGAATCATTATTAGTAAAACTATCATCAGATATTTTTTTTTATTATCTTTACTCTAGTAGTATTATAATTATTAATTTTATAAACAAAAGAGCTTTATATATACAAAGTATATTACATACTATATTTTTATCTGAAATATTATTAACTATATTAATAACTAAATTACATATAGGGTATAAAAATATTTTAAGATATTATAAATAATAATATAAATACATAATAAAAACAAATATTAATTTTAATACATTGTATATACATAACAATAAATTACAATTTACTAATATATTATAATAAATATATATACAACTTTGTTCGATTACAATTATTTGTGTTAATATATATACTTGTTATAGGTTCGTGAATCCGAGGCCAACCCTGCATTTGTTCAATATAGTCATATGTATTTTTACTACAAAATACATTAGGTGAGTTCATTTGATTCCCTTTTACTCTTTATATTTTTGGAACTGGGAATACATGCGCTGTTTTTACAACTACTTTATTAAATGCTTTTGAAAGATATTTTGAACTGTGAATACATGAAATGCTTTTATAAATGTTTGACGAGATAGACATAAGAAAAACATTCCTCGAATGAATTATTATGCAGACAGAAGTTCTGAGGATTATTATTGAATTATGTGGACATGATAATTGCCACCGTTGAATTATGTGGACATGATAATTGCCACCTTTGAATTATGTGGACATGATAATTGCCACCATTAAATTATGTGGACATGATAATTGCCACCAATTGATATGAATGTTATGTATCGAGAGAATGATTTTATACACAGGTTATGTGTATGTTATTTTTGTGCACGAGGTAGGTGTACGGTTACTAAGATTTATGAAAGATGATTTCGTACACGAGAAAGGTGTACTGTATTTAAAAGATATAGCATGTACATTACAGGTGGGTATAGGATTCGGGCCCATTTGTACCATGCAGCATTTAAATCTTGTGGTCTATCAAAATGATGAATTTTATTGTTTTATGATAAATCTATGAACTCACCAACCTTTTGGTTGACACTTGAAAGCATGTTTATTCTTAGGTATGAAAGAAATCTTCCGCTGTGCATTTGCTCATTTTAGAGATATTACTTGGAGTCATTCATGACATATTTCAAAAGACGTTGCATTCGAGTCGTCGAGTTCATCAAGATTACTATTAAGTCAATTATAGTTGGATATATTATAAAATGGTATGCATGTCGTTAACTTACAATGTAAAGCAAGTTTGTCTTTTAAAAACGAATGCAATGTTTGTAAAATGTAGCATATAAAGGTCAAGTACCTCGCGATGTAATCAACTATTGGGTCATTTCAAATGACCGGTTTGTCGATTTTAAAACTTTAGTCGCAGTTAAAACCTAATGTAAAATATTAAAAATAAAATTAACTTAATTTAAAGCGTAAAGTAAATAACGATAATTAAAGTGCGATAATTAAAAGTGCGATAAATAAATTGACGATAAATAAAATTGTGATAATTAAAAGTACGATAATTAAAATTGTAGTAAATAAAAGTGCGATGAAATATGAAATAAAGGAATTATGTTTATTTAAACTTCTGTAATCATGATGTTTGACGTGTTGATTTTAATTTATTACCATGGGTTAATTGTCCTTTGTCCTAGAATGTTTGATATGTCCATAATAATCCACCAGTCATAAATATAAAGTGCGAGAGTCTTCGTCAAATTATCCTTATACCTGAAGTCAAATATTCCAACTAATTGGGGATTCGAACTGTAACAAGGTCTTAATACTTTGTTTAATGAATACACTAGGTTATCGACTGTGTGTAATCCAAGGTTTTACTACTTTGTTAACAATTACACCAATTACCCTTGAATGCAATCCACCCCTGTTTTAATGAGTCCATTGACAATTAATCCATCCCCGTGTCCGGTCAAATGAATAATTATTGATATTTATAGATATCCCGCCCACCGTACCCAGTTAAGCATATGTGGTTATATATAAATACGTCAAATTATAAGTCTATATATTAAATTAACGAGGTATCATTTAGTTAATATAAAGCCTATTAATAGCCCATAGTCTAATTTCCACAAATGTCGTTCTTTTATCCAAACCCCAATTATGGTCCAAAGCCCAATTACCCTGTCCTTAATATTTTAGCCCAACATCATGATTACTTCAATTTAAATAAGCATAATAATAACTTAGCTACGAGACATTAATTTAAAAAGGTTGAACATAACTTACAATGAGTATTAATAGCGTAGCGTTACACGGACAGAATTTCGACTTACACACTTACAACATTCGCCACTATAACCTTATTATTAAACTTTAATATTAAAATTATAATTAAAATTAAAATATAAATATATTTGAGAGTAAGAGAGATTGAAATATTATGAGTAAAAGTTCGGCCAGAATTCGTTGTATTTAAAGAATGTGGCCTGCTACAGTAACTCATGCGGTCGCATAAGTTTTGTGCCTTCTGGCCATCGATCGCATGGCCGTCATTTCCTGGTCACATACTTTTTGGCTCCTAGCTTGTCGACATATTTATTTAATATATATAATATATATATATAATTTTATATAATTATATATATATTATATTATATTCATGTGCATAGTTAATTTGTAATTTTAGCTCCGTTGCATCGCGCGTTGATAGTTGGTTCATGTCCCGATTCTGGATTTTCGAACGTCCTTTCGTACTATTTAATATCTTGTACTTTGCGTTTTGAGGCTCATACTCATGTAATTTTTAGACGTTTCTCATCAATAATTTGAACCATTTTGATTGTACTCTGTACTTTTTAGCTTTTTGGTCGTTTGCGTCTTCAATTCGTCGAATCTGTCTTTTGTCTTCACCTTTTATTATTTAAACGAATATCACTTGTAAATAGAATAATTGAAACCAAAAGCTTGTCTTTCTTGAAGGATAATACTATGAAATATATGTTCGTTTTTAGCATTATCAATTACCACCCGAAATACATACAAAAATACATAAACATAGATATATATGCTTACATATTTACTATTACAAGTTCATTTACCGTTAGATTTATATTTTGCTTTCAACCTTATAATGAAATAACTATAATATATTACAATAAAATACACACATCTAATAAAATAAACTCACAATTTTCATATTTAATTTTTCATAATCCATGTTTTATAGTAACATTTAACAAATTTTGTTATATCTTTGACAAAGATTACACATTCTTATAGATAGATTTTAAATATGTCATGTTATATTTATTTTTGCTATACTACATTTTTATTTTAATCACATATTAGAAAAAATCATAACATTTTTTTAATATCCATTGGATATCCATTAACCCGCTTAATCCATTGGATATGGATATGGATGGATGACCTGAAACTAAACGGATATGGATATAGATATGGATGAACAAAAACTAAATGGATATGGATGTGGATACGGCATCACCCGCTCCATATCCGATCCATTGCCATCCCTACCAACAGTACCATTACCACCAACAACAACAACCGCATCTTGAACATCAACTTCACAAATTGTCCCCCGAGCATCAACTACATATGCCCAGTAGATATCAAGGAATACCAACAACAACAAACGATGAAGTATTAATTCATAACTTCATCGGAGAAACATTCTACGACGATTATGTAATTTATAAAGTTTAGAGATTATCTATTCTAGCCTTAACTGTAAATCAAATGAGTTTAATAGTATATTAACTCATTAAATCTGTATTACATCTGAAGAAAATATATATACATATATTTTCATAAAGACTGTAATAAAATTCTCTTGTACAAAATATTAACTTGTGAAACTTTTAACGGGTAGCTAATACCCGAGAGATATATAAATTCACAATTAATATATTACATTCTTCGAATCTGACTCAGAAATCATCAACTATACTTTCTGATTTCTAGTCGACTATTATCGGCTGTTGTCGTGTTCCTGTACTACTGTCATTTCAGCAATGAATCACCAATCAAACGCCACCCAACCAACATCAAAAGCTGCTGCTACATCACAGTTACTACGTTCCTGTTTCGATGAGCACTGTCTTGAATGAAACCACCAACTAAACCCATTTGATAGATGTTAATAATTTGAACTCAAATGTGAAACCCCTTATTCTCTTTGGCAGACAAATGCTTAACAAAAGAATTGATTATGCTCACAATTTAAAGTGGACAACTTGGAGATATAGAATATATTATACAAAGTTTTTTTCGTACAAGTGGAACAAAGTGAGTTCCATGGCAGACAATATGGGTCGGTGATTGAGATTTTTAAAATAAAGAATGATGTTGATATATATAAAAAAAAGAAAAAAAAGAAATGGCACGATGATATTGAATTGTGCAGCTACACTTTACGGTTTCCTTTTTTCCAAAAACCCAAGTTAACCGAATGAAATATTGGGCCTTATGATCATAATGGGCCGCTATGTGTTAAGCTTAAGTAAATGGGGTTTAGTAATTTTGTTTTGGGCTTATTTAGATTCTGAAGTTGGGCTGAGTTATGCATGGGACACAGATATCATATATGGCGTATATATTTTTTTTGTGAAGATATTGATAATTATAGGTGATGGGTGGATGATAAATGAAATGTTAACGATCGTTACAGTGGGAAAAGGTTAGACAATAATGAAAAAGAAGATGATGAAACAAAGTCATATTTTTTCCTTTTCGTGATTCACTGTAACAATTGAAATGGATGGTGATGATGTTCATAGTAGTAAATATGATGGTGAAGATGAGATAATAATGGTTATAAGAAAATGGGTATGATGTGATGATAATGAATGATATGATTGATGATGATTCAAAACAGAAAACCAATTTAAAAGATATTAAAATCTTAATAATAATAGAAAACTGATACGGAGTAATGGTTAAGGATGTTATCGGGTTAGCGGGAGGTAGCGGGTTCAAACCCGGACTTAGACATTTTTTTAAAGGGCTACTTCTTAGAGGTAGTTTACTTATTACTCATTTTTATTATTATTATTATTGTTATTACTAATTATTATTGATATTAGGTTATTACAAATATTAAAAATATAATTATTAGTATCATTCATACAATTAATATTATTATCATTAGTATTAAAATGATTAATAAAATTTTTGTTATTATTATTAATAACATTAGTATTAGTATTAATATTATTATCAGCATTATTATTATTGTTATCATTATTAGTATTAATAACATTATTAGTATCATTATTATTAAAAATTATCATTTTCATTTTTGTTATTAGTATTACCATTATTAATAAAATTATTATTATTATTATTATTATTAGTAAATCAATATTATCAAAACTATCATTCTAACAAATAAATATTTTGTACATTAAAAATAAATATTACATAACTATATTAATATTACATATAACAAATTATTGATTTTTGATATAATACCAATTACAAATATATATAGTTTAATATAACTATGCGTATAAATATTAATAAGTTTACAAAATAAATATATATAACATATAACTAAAAATATAATATATCAATTTGTTCGATTACAATTATATGTGTTAATATATATATATAAATGATATCGGTTCGTGAATCCGAGCCAACCTTGCATTTGTTCAATGCCGTCATATGTATTTTTACTACGAAATATAGTATTGTGAGTTTTATTCCTCCCTTTTATTATATTTTTGGGACTGAGAATACATGCACTGCTTTTATAAATGTTTTACGAAATAGACACAAGAAATTGAAACTACATATCGAAATCGAATATGCCCCTTTTTAGCTTGGTAGCCTAAGAATTAGTGTTTATTATAATTGCCACTAATTGACGCGAATCCTAAAGATAGATCTATGGACCTTGACACGTCCCATTCGGGTTACGAATGCTTTAGTACTTCGATTATCATGTCCGATGAGAGTCCCGAAATGATGGAGATATTCTATATGCATCCTGTTAGTTCGGTTATCAAGCGTTCACCATATGAATGATTTTTAATTCGCGGGTTACGCGTGTTATTTTGTACTCGGGTTACTTGTATAATTAAATATCTGAAAATCTTGTGGTCTATTAAAATGATAAAAATGATTGTTTATGACAAAATAATGAACTCACCAACCTTTTGGTTGACACTTGAAAGCATGTTTATTCTTAGGTATTAAAGAAATCTTCTGCTATGCATTTGCTCATTTTAAAGATATTACTTGGAGTCGTTCATGGCATATTTAGGACAGCACCTCGCAATGGGACCAAAGGTTGATGACTTCAACCAGATGGATTAGGACGGGCCATCACATAAAGCAATACTGTGATGCCATGGCTACTGATGAAGGCAGACAGCTGATTGCTACAGTAAAATCCCTCAACATTACTGCCAATGATTATCTTTTGAGTGTTCAACTTGAAAATCAAAGAAGGGAGGATGCTGATGCCGAATATGCTGAGAGGCTGAGGCTTCAGGAATAAGAAGCTAAGTTGACTGCTGATAGAAAACTAGAGGCTGAGTCCCTCAAGTTAGCCAAAGCCATTGTTAAGGAACAGGACAAGGCATTCGATGAACTGGAAGCTGCTGAGAAAGCACCTGCTGTTGTCCCTATAGAAACTGAACGAACAATAGAATTACCTGATCATTACTATAGGAGTGAATATGGTGATGTGCTAACCAGAAGATCAAATCCAAACAAGATCATCAAGGTGCACAAAGGCACAAAAAGGGCTTTCTCTGTCAGCAGGGAAGGTAATGTTTAGGAAAGAATAGACTACACTGAACTGAGAACCTTAAGGTTCAGTGAATGGATGGAGATACTACAGTACTTTATTGGCAAAGGTAAAAGTGGTATCAAAGATACACTGAAATTTGAACTTCAAGAGCTCTTCAACAAAGCAGTAAAGTATGGGAATGCACCAGTAGTAAATGTAAAAGAAGTTCTTTGTCAAAAGCCTAAAGGTAAGAAAACTACTGGTGAAGGCCCACACAGAAGAGATCCCATCATTCTACCTCCTCAGATTCCAGTATTCGACCCTGCTGAAGTACCTTACTTGTTTCCTGAAGCATGGGCAGCCCTCAAAGTGAAAGAAGAAGAGCTGTCTGAAGATGAAAAAGATAAAGATAAAGATAAAGACAGATAGCCTTCTTGTGATATAATTGTATCTTTTGTTATTTTCATTTTTCATTATACTATTTTGTAAATGTCTGTATATACTCTGTTGTAATGAAAATGAAATGATTTATCTTCAAAATCATACATTTTATAAGATATAGATAACTCACCAAAAGATCCCAAAACAAACCAAAAAGGGACAAATTTACTGCTTATTTTTATTAGATCCCTTAGTGCTAGTTTTAGTGTTTTCTCTTTATGTCATAGGTTTTGTCATCATCAAATAGGGGGAGATTGTTGAGTCTCCAGAATAATTAAGGATTTAATTATGACAAAGCTGTAATTTATTTGCACTAAAATGTTATGTGCAGCCAGCACAAGTTTGTTTATGTATAGACAGCAGATATTGCTGTGTCGAATGTTTAGTTTGCTGCCTACTCTACCAGCACAAGATAGACAGTATTCTTTAATTAAGCACAGGATGTGTACTCAACAATTCAATAATATCAAGTGTCTCAGCAATGAAGAACCAGCACAGCTGGAATGCAGCTTACTACACAACAGCTATGCTTCATTACAAGCATAGTGGTTTCCTGAGTGGTCTACATCAATCGTACTATTCAACAGAAGTCAAAGACAAAGTTGAATAGAAAAGGACACGCGTCGGCGGCTGACAAGTGACCTTACAAGACCATGTGGGAATGTAGAAGTTTAACGCATGTGCAGATATGTGCTATACTTTGTCAATGCCTAGGGAACACAACATTCTATTTGTTTAAATAAATAGTGGTGCCAAACCAAATTAGGGTGTTCCTGCAAATAGCTACCAAAGAGGAAAGAGGAGAGCACGCTCTCTGATGAAGTTGTCCCCACAAGTACAGACATCCTATGTACCAGTGGACAATAAAACCATTACACGGATATTTGGACTACTATAAATTGTTGTATCTACTATTGTAACAACTAGTGGTGTGGGTTTGTTTATTTAGAGTCCAAAACGTGTAGTAGCTTAGAACACACTCTGTAGCTATACTTAGGTAAATCTGTATCAACCAACTATCATTCCGCCAAGGATAGTTGTAATTCTTTGTGATTTAATCAATAAAGAATAACCGTTAAAAAATTACCTTTGACTCTATTTAATTTACTTGCTTGAATACTAAGTTGTGTTTAACTGTTAAGTTAATTAAAAAGAATTGTATTCACCCCCCTCTACAATACTCCTATTGTTTATCAAGGGACCAACAAGTATGTTAATAAATAAATAAATAAATTTAAAACTTAAGTAAGAAAAGAAAATATAATATTCTATTTTAAATAATTCATGGGCAATTTAAATAACTAAATTGAAAAACGAACTAATTATAAGTAAAAAAATGGGGAGAGAGAGTGTGTGAGAGAGAGTGTGAGGAGTGAGAGAGTTTTTTCAGTGAGGTTTTACAAGGCTAGCACGAACGGGTTTCGAGATAAGGTAGAGGGTAGCTTCAGGCAATCGGAAACAAGGTTCTTTGGGCATCGTTTGACATCCTTCATGTTCTTCAACTTCACTGGTAATTGGTCCATTCCTGATTTGTGGTGTGTATTCAGAAAATTCGTGGATCTCAGGGATATCTACATGGCAGCACAGAGATTAAAACATGGTGGAAGATTCGCCTTTGCAAGATTTTATGGGGTTCAAAATGAAACACAACTTCTACGTGATCTTGAGATAGGCCCATAAGAATCTTCAAAGCAACTTCAAGAGACAAACCTAAACCTACTACTTTGTTTGAAAACGGTGCGAAGGGTTTTTGATGGACACCTAAGAAGAAGACTGATGAAAAACACTCGTTTGGTGTCAATGCAGAAGATGGTTTTCCATATTTACATGAGACATACGGTCATACGCCGTATCATGTTAACAACAAAGAAACAAAATGTAAATTTACTGTTGCTGAACGTGGTGGGGAAAATGAAGATCTATGGTTTAAACTGCTAAAAACAAGATTGAATGGAAAAAATCAAAGGACTTTGACGAGGTTCGGGTGGTCAACGTTGATGACAAGAATCAGTTAGATGGATATGCAGACAGGGTGGTAATCGTTGAACTGGAAAATTTGGGCACCCTAAACTTGTTATCTACCATTGGTAATATTAATCATAATCTAGGGTTTCATGTTAAATACATTGGGGGCCCCCTTCATGTTCTCCTAATTTGTGAGTCTCCTGATGTTGTAAATAACTTGATGAAGATTGATAAACATCCAATCAAACGATGTCTATCTAATATTGCTTTTTGGGACTGTTCTTATGTTAATCCGTGAAGGGTTGCATGGTTGGAGATTGTAGGTGTTCCTTTCAAATACTGGTGTACTTCGACTTTTGAGTCTATTGCAAGGTGGTGGGGTAAACCGATTGAGTTTAGTAACTATATTATAATTCAAGGTGATCAAAATCTTACTACTGCAAAGGTCTTAGTTCATACTTAAGAAGATGAAGTGATTAATGGGGTTGTAAAGTTATATGCTGGAGATGTCTTTAAATTCGTTCAAATTCGTGAAATTATCGATTTAATTGAATTAGATTTAGAAAACAAAGATGCTTCAAATTGGGGAGATAAAGACGATAATTCAGATAACTCAGATTAAATCTCAGCTACGTATTCAACAGATTCAAATTATGACTCGGATGATGAATGCAAAACAATTGACGGTGATCAGAATTTTGATCGGAATTGTGAGGTAGAAGATGATGGGTCAGAATTGATTGGTATCCGATAACTTATTGAAAATATTAAAGATGAGGCGTTGGAGTCAAGAATCACCAGCAATGATGGGGTGTGTAGATAAAATGGCGGTTTCTGGTTCAAAGATGTTGGGGAAATCCCCATCTTCCTCCAATCGATCTTCAGATAAGAGTGGGCCCAGAATTGATAATCAAGCAGTTAAACCCAAATTTGCAGATGGAGTATTCGGGGTTGTTGGGTCTATTCCTCAACAAGTGGATCATATTAAGATTGTTAATGGGCCAGGTACCCATTTCGTTGATGGGATTTTTGAGGATCTGGCCATATAGACTTGTCGGACAGTGGTGATGAGTATATTAGCCTAGTCAAAAAAACTTTAATGAACTTTTCAACTCCCCTTCTGGGTCAAAAACCAAAACTTTAAGTCCAAATCGGAATGAGGCCCAGAATATAGGGCTTTCTAAAACATATTCACCAGCTAATAACAAGATGGATTTTAAGGTTAATGTCGAGAACAAACAGAAGGGTAAGTCGATTACATCTAGATCAGAAAAGGAGCATGTCGAATCGATTGATAAAAGGAAGAAGAAGAAGAAGAAAAAAGATTACGTTTCTGATTCTTCCCATTGATGTTGGAATTCTATTGGTAACTGGAAGGCATCTTCTAAAATACTACACGCAAAGAAGCTTGCGAGAAAGGGCCAAAATCAAGGTGAAGTGGTTAAGGGTATTAATTGTATAACGTGTGGAAGTAGGAAATACAAGAAGGCTAATCTTAAATCGAAGACGAAATCAAAATTTGGCAAGTGCAGTTTTGGTAACAGAAGCAACAGAAAGATAAACATCAAGCATATTTTTTCAGAAAACGGTGTTGGGGTCGAGGAGTACGGTACGGGTCTTGGTCTAAAATGAACCAAGACAGTCCAATGGGTCATTTTCTGCTCTCGTTTCTTTATTTTTTTTATGAAGATCATTTCATTAAATGTTCGGAGGTTTGGGTGTGGAAAAGAAATTAAATTCGGGGATGTTAGAAAAATTTGTATTGAGCAACAAGTGACAATCCTAGCCCTTCAAGAAACAAAATATCATCTTCGTAATGATAATTGGTTTTGTGCATTATGGGGTTCGATGGATTGTAAATTTTGTCAAAAAGAAATAGTGGGTAAATCCGGGGGTCAAATGTTAATTTGGGACAATACTCAATTTGTGGCAAATATTGAACTAATTAGTGATTTTTGTTTATTGCAATTAGTGGTCACTGGAAGCAATCGGGTGAAGAATCAATTATAGTGAATATATATGGCCCTCATGATGATGCTAATAAGAAAAAATTGTGGGAATCATTGGATAATCTTATGACTTTGAATGGTGTGTCGTGGGTTCTTTGTGGTGATTTTAATGAGGTACGAGATGCCTCCGAATGTTTTAATTCATAAGATCTAGAGCATGGCGATTCAATGAGTTTATAGATAGGAATAGATTGGTTGAAATTCCGTTGGGTTGTAGAAAACTCACAAGGGTTAGTGATGATGTGATTAAAATGAGTAAACTTGATAGATTCTTGGTGTCGGATGATTTCCTCTTGATGTGGCCCGATCTCAAAGTAAATGCTTTGGATAGATTCTTCTCGGATCATTGTCTAATTGTATTACTTGTTAATGAAGTGCATTTTGAGCCGAAACCTTATAAAAATTTTTATGAGTGGTTTTAAGTGGAATGGATTGATGAAATTATTTCTAAATCATGGGAGGTTGAAAAAGTTGGTAATTGAAAAGATTGCGTGTTTCGGAATAAATTGAAAAAGAATAAAACTAGATTTAAAGAAATGGAGTCTTGAACATTCTGGTGGTCTTGATGGTGAAATTAATGAAGCAAAAATAGTGGCCATGGATCTTGAGCTCAAAGCAGAACAAGGGTGTTTGTCAAATATAGAACATAGTAAGTGGTTGGAGGCAAAAAAAGATTTGGATTGAGAAAGAAAGGGTGAAATCTAACATGTTGAAACAAAAAGCTAGGGTAAAATGGTTAACGGAGGGTGATGAAAACTCGAAGTATTTTCATAATGTAATGAGAAGGAAATACAATAAAAGCAACATTCGGGGTATGATTGTGAACGGTGTATGGTGTGAAGATCCTTCAAAGAATAAAGAGGCGTCGCATGACCATTTCAAAAACATCTTCTCGGCTACTAATGGCGTTCTGCCAAGTCTTGATGACTTGACTTATGCCACGATTTCTCCATTAGAGGCTGAAAATTTAGAGGGTAGGTTTTCGGAAGGTGGAATTTGGGAGGCGGTCAAGAGTTGTGGTAGTTCTAAAGTGCCGGGACCCGATGGTTTAATTTGGGTTTCTACAAAAAAAATTTGGTATGTCACTAAAATTGATTTGATTAATGTCGTGAATTGGTTTTGGGATAATGGAGAATTCTCTAGAGGATGTAATGCCTCTTTCGTCTCTTTAATTCATAAAAAAAGGACCCTCTTAGCTTTGGTGATTATCGACCCATTAGCCTCATTGGTAGTTATTATAAAATAATTGGCAAACTACTTTCTAATCGATTGAGAAAGGATGTCCTAAAACTAATTGGGTCGGAGCAAAGTGCTTTCATGGGGGGAAGATATATACTTGATGGTGTCTTGGTGGCTAATGAGACTATTGATGATCTTAAAAGAAATAAAAAACATGGTCTTGTGTTTAAAGTGGATTTTGAGAATGCGTTTGATTCTTTGAATTGGGAATATCTCTTGGAAGTAATGAAATGCATAGGATTCGAGCAAAAGTGGAGATGTTGGATTTTATCGTGTTTGAAAACGGCTTCAATTTCAATACTTGTAAATGGCTCCCCTTCCAAAGAACTTAACCAAAGTAGGGGTGTCCGACAAGGCGATCCCCTATCTCCTTTTCTCTTTATTTTAGCGGCGGAGGGTCTTAATATTTTAACAAAAGTAGCGGTTGATAAAGGCATGTATAAAGGCGTTGAGGTTGGTGTGGAGAAAGTAGTGGTATCTCATTTGCAATATGCGGACGACATAATTTTTTTACTGAGAATGGAGTAGAAGATGTAACAGCCCTGGATTTTCCAATGTTTAATTATTAATAATGTTTATTATTAATGCTTGCGTGTTAATGAATGTATTTTATTACATTTACTTGTTACCATACGTGACTTTACATGTCCCGGCACGTCTTTGTGACACGCGAACTTTTCACGAATAATATTTAAGATATTATTTGCATTCATGATTAATTATTATTAATCATTTTTAATTAACTAAGGTTACTAGTTAATTACTTGGGCTTATTTATTTAATTTGTTACATACTTGGTCTTTTATTAATGGACTTATGATTAGTGGACTTGGAAGCCCACCCTACATCCTTAATGGACTAGTTAGCCCATATTTATGCAAGTATTACATTAGGTTACAACTAAATAATTAGCTTAGTAAAGAATCTAGTTACTTGCATATTTCCCACACAATTTTAATTTATTTCCATTCCAAGCTATCACCACCTCCCCATGTTTGAAAGTTGCTTTGATCCCTTCCTCTTTTGCACCCTCTTGGCCTTGGACTTTGGATGGAGTGGGGGATGGTTTTGTTTCAAATTTTGAGTTACTTATTCACTCATACTTCCTCACTTTTACACACACAAACTTACTTGCATTTTCTCTCAACTTTTTCTCTCTTTTTCTTTCAACTTGTAAGTAACATGAACTACTTTTCTCCTTCTTTTTCCTTCCTAAAAACCGCTACCTAAACCATCATCATCATCATCTTTTGTTTGATTTATCACTTGTTCTTTGTTGTTGTTTAATTACTTGTCTTTGTTAGTTGTTTATTTACTAGTTATAAGAATCAAACTTTCTAGTTTAATTCTTCATATCATCTTGTTATTTCAAGAACAAACAAGGACCTAAACTTTCTAGTTTATGGTTCTACAAATAATGTTTAAAGATTTTGAGTTCATGAGTTGTAAAATCATTACTTGTATTCATGTTTGTAAACTTAAGGTTTACTTTCTTAAAGATCAAAGCCTTGGCTTGAATCTTTAAAGTATGAACAACCATGAACTTGTTACTAGTAGATTTAACTTATTTCTTCATTTTATGTACTTTAAAGTTGAAAAGTTGTGATTTGGTCAAGTATTACTAGTTAATCTTGATCTCATATTTCTTGAAACTAAAAGTTAACTTTGTAAGTTCAAGAACATGGAAGTATAACTTTTTAGTTAAGACTTCATATACTTGTGTTGGATCTAACTTAAGAACTTTAAATCTAGACTTTTGAGTCTAGAATCTTCAAGATCTAACTAAGAACTATGTTCTACAACTTAAGATCTTGTTTACTTAAGTTATTTTCAAGTTTGTAGCTTAATATTACTTTTATAACTCTTGTATGTGCTGGATCTAAGATCTTGATGTAACTTTGGTTCATCAAACTTCATACAACTCTTAAGTGAGTTGTGCTACACATCTTAGACTTACACTAGTGTCATAATAGTCAAAACTTGGTTAATATTAATTTTAGAGTTCATGTATGTGTCGGATCTAAGATCTTGATGTAACTTTGGTTCAACAAACTACTTACAACCCTTAAATGAGTTGTGCTACTTATCTTAGACTTACACTTGTGTTATGATGGTCAAAACTTGGTAAAGATGATGTAAACACATCAACGAGTTGTACACTTGAAGCTATATGCATCAAGGATGAGAACCGTGATGAACATCAAGCACCAAGAACCCACCAGAACACACTGTTTACTATTTTCTGGAACAGAACAGAATACCTAGGCTACTGTAAAGTTGATTTTCAGTTAACTCTGTTCAAGTAGATAATTTTTTGTTTAAGACTCGTCTTAATCCGAGTTACGGGTTAGGATCTATGGCGCTCCGAACGTCACTATGTCCTTTTAACGTTGTGCTGAAAATTCTGACCTACTCGCACTTAAACTGTCACCACGGTGTAACGAAGACGATTTTGGTTCTGGAATTTTTACAGCAACTAAAGGACTTATATACGGAGCCATGGCCACTGGTCTCACCTTATTTCAATAGGTATAGAGGCCGTGGTGACTGATCGAATCAGCCTTTGTTTTAAACTCTTTTCTAAGATGAAACTTACTTTATACTTTTTGTTTAATGATGAATGATGATGAACCTTAAGACCTAATTTACATACATTTAAACCTATTGGGATGATTTACTGACTTAGTAACTTTTGACTTAGGTTGAGGACTTTCCGGACCAACGTACTTGCTTACTTTTCCCGAGTCAACTTTACTACTACTTTTCCAGTGTGGATTATAGCATCCTTTTTTACTTTAACTATTTTGGGAACCGAGAATACATGCGCATGTTATGTTTTACATACTAGGCACGAGTACTTAAACTTTATATATGTGCAGGTGATACAACGGCATAAACTTTCCCCTTAGCTCGGTAACGTTTAGTCATTGGTCTATGAACCGGTGAACGCGAATCTTAGATATGGATCCATAGGGTTTGACATCCCCACTCGGGCTAGTAGCGCTAGCATTTAACGGGTGTTTAATACTTCATAAACATACGCACTCACCAAGTGTACTTTTAGGTTGTGATAAACGTTAAGTTAGTTACCAAGTGCCCAAGGTTAAACATATACTTTTCATACTGTTTTGAAACGCTGTTGAAGCACTGAAATCTCGTGGCCTACCTTACAGTACTGTTATACTTAAACTATAGCTCACCAACCTTTGTGTTGACGTTTTTAAGCATGTTTTTCTCAGGTGCTTAAGGTTGCTTGCTTCCGCTGTTGTACTAGTCATGCCTTGTAGACTTCCGCTGTGCTTACTAGAGATGTCACCGCATGAAACATTTTATCTTGCATTGAAACTTTATTACTTTTGAAACGATGTATTTGTAACGACCTACGGGTCACGTACTATTATTGCTTGCTATTCATAGAAGCATACTTTTGGTTGTTAAACATTCGACGTTGGTTAAAACGTCACCTTTATTCATGAATGCAAACTTGTTTTGAAACAACATATAGTGTTTGAGCTTGTAATGATCCTGTTGTTGATGAATCGTACACGATGGTTTTGTACGGGGCATCACATTTGGTATCAGAGCATTGGTTGTAGGGAATTAGGTTGCATTAGTGAGTCAAGACCCGACCGAGTAGGATTAACTAATAGGACTAATCTACAACTTGCTAGTTTACTTGTTTCTACGGAACTTGCTGCATGTTGCTGCTTACTTTTACTACTATATACCGTATGCTACTACATGATTTCACTACTGCATACTATTATCTGCTTTCGATTGCATGATACTTGTCGTTATTGCCATGCTACTTACTGTTACACATGATCTGGACTGTCGTAGTTACTTTTCCTAATGCGTGCTTGCTTTATGACTTACTGACATGGAAAAAGTTATTTTTCCTTTTCCAGATGTCGGATATTCCACCTGTCATCATTTTGGACAGCGACACAGACTCATCAGCCACCTCACCGACCATTGTTGCCGATTCCCAGATGCCGTCGTCGACACCTTCCAGTGACTCAGGCGCTTCATCTTCTGGAGCCAGCAGCCATACGCCCGACCCAGTGGTTACCTCAGACAGACACATGGACCCACCAGAGATTCCAGCTCCACTTGCCCCAGGACCTCTGGAGCTACAGAACCATCCCTGTGGTGCTGTGATTCTCGCAGAACTTAGGGAAGGTCCGGTCCATAATGAGCATAACCATTGGTGCCGACGCCTTCCTGATGGACGTCTCGTGCCAATCGGACCTGCCAGATACCGACAGATGATGGCCGCCCGAGGAGAGCCACCCGTGCAGCCACCCCCAGCCGATTTAGACGACCCATCATCCTCCGGCTCATCATCCGACGACACCTCCTCAGACGACTCCATTGATGATGATTCTGATGAGGACCCTGATGATGCACCTGTACAGCCACCCTCCACCTCGCCGAAGAAGCGGTACCGTTTCGATGGTACCGTCATTCCGGGGATCAATGGAGGTTGAGCATTCACTGAAGCATTTGGTCGGCATCGTAGGGTTACCGCCCGTAAGCGGCTTGTGCCGTATCCCGCTGATCCCTTCATCCGTAAGCCTTACCGCTTTGCAGCACAACGTGTACCGACTGCACCGCCTGCCCCACCATCTCCGTCTATCGAGGAACTGATGAGGGAGGTGGAGATCCTTCATGCTCGGGTAACTGAGCTCGAGGACCAGATGTCCCATGTATTGGACATCCTACACCCACCATCACCTTAGGGCTTTTGTAGTAGATTTCATTATGTAATCTCATTTTTAGTTTTATGTTTCACTTATGTACGGTACGAATCTATGCGGATGTATGAAACTTATTATTAATGAATGGAACTTTGTGTTGTTTACTTTTTGCACAAGTGTTCTATCTATGTTACTGTACGATGGTTTTGTGATATCTGTATCTAGTTGCTCTACTTAATTAACATGTGTTGTGCTGTTTACATGTTGGTTGTTGTATACTGTATTATTATATATTGAATACTGGATTTTGACTTGAGTCAAAATTTTTGTTTTGAACATCATGGCCAACGGAAGATCAACACCCACCACAGCCCAAATCGAGGAAATGATCAATGAACGAGTCGCCGCAGCTTTAGCGGAAATGAACCTGATATGTGTAGAGGTGTATACGAAATAGCATTAATTTTTACTAGGAAATACTATTAAATACGATACAATTTTACACAAGATATTTATTTATTTATAGAATGGATATACCTAAACCTTGCTACAACACTTATAGGCAGTGTACCTAATCGTACAGTAGTGTAGTTTTTAGTAAGTCCGGTTCGTTCCACAGGGATCTTAGCCAAGTTTAACGCTATATTTTTAAAAACTATATTTGTAAAAATATAAATATATATATAAGTAGTATTATTATAAAAATGGGGTTTTTACCTTTTAATGACCGGTTTGTCGATTTTAAAACTTAAGTCGCAGTTAAAACCTAATGTAAAATATTAAAAATAAATATAACTTAAATTAAAGAGTAAAGTAAATAACGATAATGAAATTGCGATAAATAAAAGTGCGATAAATAAAATGACGATAAATAAAATTGCGATAATTAAAAGTGTAATTAAATATGAAATAAAGGAATTATGCTTATTTAAACTTCCGTAATCATGATGTTTGACGTGTTGATTTTAGTTTATTCCCATGGGTTAATTGTCCTTTGTCCTGGATTACTCAATATGTCCGTCTGGTTTTTGTCCATAACAGTCCATCAGTCATAAATATAAAGTGCGAGTGTCCTCGTCAAATTATCCTTATATCCGAAGTCAAATATTCCAACTAATTGGGGACTTAAACTATAATCACACCAAGTGTCCTTGTATATAATTCACCCCTATTTTAATAAGTCCATTAACTATTAATCCATTCCCATGTCCGGTTAAATGAACGATTATTAGTACTTATAAATATCCCACCCATCGTGTCCGATCGAGTGTATGTGGTTATTTATAGGTACGTCTAATTGTAAATCTTTATATTAAATTAACAAACTATCATTTAATTAAACAAATATAAAGCCCATTAATAGCCCATAGTCTAATTTCTACAGGGTCGTTCTTTTGTCCAAACCCAATTATGGTACAAAGCCCAATTACCCCGTCTTAATATTTTAGCCCAACATCATGATTACTTCGGCTTAAATAAGCATAATAATAACTTAGCTACAAGACATTAATTTAAAAAGGTTGAACATAACTTACAATGATTAAAAATAGCGTAGCGTTACACGGACAGAATTTCGACTTACACCCTTACAACATTCGCTAACATACCCTTATTATTATTAAAATTAAAATTAAAATTAAAATTAAAATTATAATATATATATATATATATATATATATATATATATATATATATATATACGTGAGATAGAGAGATAGATAAAGATGTAAAACATTCGGCCAAAACACGCGAAATTTATAGGACCTGACCCAACTTTTGGGGCCATGCGATCGCATGGGTTTTGTTCTTCCAGGCCATGCGATCGCATGGCCAGCTGGATCCAGCCCAAGTGCTTTTGTTCACTAGCTTGCCGACGTTTATAATATATAATATAATATATATATAATTTTAAGAATTAATTATATATTATATTATATTCACGTGCATAGTTGACTTGTAATTTTTAGTCCGTTGCGTCGAGCGTTGAGAGTTGACTCTGGTTCCAGTTCCGGATTTTCGAACGTCCTTGTGTGCTATTTAATATCTTGTACTTTGCATTTTACGGCTCGTACTCTTGTAACTTTTAGAAGTTTCTCATCAATAATTTAAACCACTTTGATTGTACTTTGTACTTTTGAGCTTTTTGGTCGTTTGCGTCTTCAATTCGTCGAATCTGTCTTTTGTCTGCACCTTTTATTATTTAAATGAATATCACTTGTAAATAGAACAATTGCAACTAAAAGCTTGTCTTTCTTGAGGGATAATGCTATGAAATATATGTTCGTTTTTAGCATTATCAAATATTCCCACACTTGAGCGTTGCTTGTCCTCAAGCAATATAGTCTTGAAATAAAAATACTAGAATCACTTCTTTATTCTTCACACTTTGTACATCAGTGATTTCTATACGGCGGTATGAACAATGATAGTAACGTTATGGTTTACAGTCTCACATGACTATGAAAATTTAGATCCTTAAGGAAATTGGATCTTTATGAAAACATTTGATCTTTTGAAAATTAAATCTAGCTTTTACCCTAGATAAGTTTTCCAGAATAACCCTTCATCGGTGTTTGCAAAATTGTTTTTGTGGGTTTGGTGGGTTTCAGATTTGGAAATTTTAGCTCAAAACTTATGGTTTTGTGTCACCCACTTGCTAACCTTATATTGGGAAAGCAACATGTCCAGTATACTTGCTCCGTATATTACCTTTCGGTAAACTACCGTCCGGTTGTAAAGGAAAGCGTTGAACAAGCAACTGTTAAGGCAATGTCCCATGACATGCTTTTAATTATGGTCTATAACGTGTCGGATGCAATTACTATCCTTTGTAGGAGCAATAGTAAAGATCACCATATAGTTTTTCGGTCTGGCACAAGGTCCTGTCTTTGACTATGCTATGCAACCACCGTTCTTACGGTTGACACCCGATTTGGTTCAGGTGACCTAATGAATTCCAGGTAAATTCCTAGGATTTTACGTTCGATAGTAATGAACGCATTGAAAATAGGGTTTTCAGAAAACAAATCGGTTTGTAATTTTGATCAAAATATTTTTTCGTTCAAGCTCGAGTTTAGATATCATCGAATTCCATGAGTTTGTAATTCTCAATCTTTAAAAGTCAATCTCAAGGATTGAGTAATATCAGTCTTAAAAGCTGATTTTTGATCTTTAAGGAGATTATCCTTTCTGGGGATCTGATTCATTAGTCTTATCAAGCTAATTTGCACGGCGCCCTCCTCATTTTACGAGACAGATCCTCTCATGGTTAGGATAAGTCTGACCACTTGGCAACCCTGTTTGATGCTGAGGTCCGTGGATTTCCAGCTGATTTTCGAGAAAACTTTTCAAGGTTTTTCGTAGACTCTACAACTGGTCTGGACGACAACTTCCTGACCTAAATCAAGAAGCGCGTTTCTTTTTTGGAAGACTTTACTTCCTTTTAATGATGGAATTGATTCATCGTGTAGATCCATTTTTCTTTCCAATATATTACAATTTACCGGGTAAAACGGTTAATTTTGTCCAAAACAAAAGTATCTTCAATTATTTGTACAAAAATATGTGATATATGTTTTAAATAACTTGGTAAATTTTTCCCACACTTGGCTTTTATTTTCCTTTCTTTGCCTTTTTATTGTCCTCTATTCTATTTTAAATGAATTCTAACATTTTGGGTTGTTTCTCAATTTATGTCCTTTCCGAGGTAACAATAATTTTGGTGTTAACACCTAGTTTTATCGTTCATAAATATGTATAAACATGATTTTGAATTCATTTAATTGAAAATTTTGAAAATTTTACTAGAATTGGGTAGTCAGTATATAAGACTAGGGCTGTTCTTTATTATCAAAGAGCACTAGATTCTAATACAACTACTGCGTTACTAGTATTTTTAATGGTAACCAAGTGTATAAGTTAAAAATTTTAAAAATTCGAAAGAATTTAACTCCTTCCCACACTTAAGATCTTGAAATGCCCTCATTTGCAAAAAAATCAGTAACAATTTAAATTATTGAGGGAAATTAGCGTAGAAAAATGATTAAATTTTACCAAAGTTTCCAAACATATTGGCATTTGTTTGTTGAATGATAAATGGTGCACATCATTTGTTCATTCCGTCTTGTTGTTACATCACATTTGTTTTCTCGTTTTAAGTGCCGTTTTAAAAGCAAAGATTTTTGGGTTTTTTAATGTTTTTGGCTTACAATAATTTAATAAGATTAAAAATAATGATAATAAAAGTTCTCGCCCCTCCCTCGGGTAAAGCAATTTTGGTTCAACGACTTAGTTTTCAACTCACGACGAATTTTAAATATCAAATTTTTAACTTAACGAAATAAAGTAAATTTTGTTTTTAAATTCACACCAAACTTAAATTTAAAATGCATATAATTAAAAATTAAAAATTCACACTAAATTTATATTATATTTTTATTTTTATACATACAAACTTATATTAAAATTATAAATTTTTTTTTATATTTACAAACTTAAATATATTGATTTAAAAAGATTTACAATATTAATTTAATATTTATATATTAATTTTAAAAACAAAGTAAAAAAAATTAAAAATATTTTTGGTCTTTTATCCCACTGTAATCAATCAAATATTATCAAAAATATACGCCCCTCTTTTCGGTAAAGTAATTTCGGTTCCATAACCTAGTTTTACTCCTGACGAATTTCTGAAATATTTTGGGTTGATTGATTAAAGATATTTATACCTTAAGAAAAAACGGTAAATTTCGCAGTGATGTAATAAATTTTTGTATGACATCAATAATTTCGGTTACGCATACCTAATTTTATTGAATACCAATTTAATACTTTATAGCGAACGATTCAGTGTTTATTATCAAAAGGTTAAAAGCAATAAAAATAAAAATAAAAACTGTACATACTTACCCGTGAGAAAGAATTCTCAGAGACCTGCTTTAGCCGACTCATAGGAGAGTCGTGTGATTTGGTTCTCCATAGCTACATAAGCATAACCTCGATTCTTCAATATTTTTTCTTCTAAACATATGAACGGTCCTTCTCTGCATAGAGTAACAAATTCGGTATTTGAATATGTTTGATTATTTGAACATTTACCTTCATGTGACCATTTTTCGCATTTATAACATCTTTCAAGGTGTCGTGCTCTTCTTTTTGTTGCGGATTTTGATTTTCCTTTACCAAAATGTATCTTATGATGATCTTTTCTGAGTTCTTTTCTTACTCCGTCCATTTTGACTCTTATGAATGATACCAGTTCACTTGGAAGTGTATCATTATTACGTTTAGTAATCATAGCGTGTAGCATTAGACCATGGTTCAGATCAAAGGAATTCTTCATCTCGTAAAACCCTAAAAAAAATAAAAATTCAGAATGGGGGGAGAAGACTAGTTCTTTAGGGTCTGCTTAGGAAAGACCATTCGGATTCCATTCTCGAGAACTACATGAAAACAGAATATCTAACTCTAACAGAAATATATATTACCCTAAAAAGATTCGAACCTTCCCACACTTAGTTAGCTGTGGTGTCGAAATTGTGATTAACTGCATCTTCAACTTCCATCGGACTATCTATGTAATGGTGAACTCTGTGACCATTAACTTTAAATTCAATCCCATTTGAATTTATTAACTCTACTGTTCCGTACGGGAAAACTCTTTTGACTATAAATGGTCCAGACCATCTTGATTTCAATTTTCCAGGAAATAGCTTGAATCGTGAATTGAAAAGAAGACCTCTGTCTCCTTCTTTAAATTCTTTTGAACTTCTGATTCTTTTATCATGCCATTTCTTCGTTCTTTCTTTATAGATCAACGAATTTTCATATGCTTCATGTCTTAATTCTTCTAATTCGTTTAGTTGACTTAACCGTAGACGTCCGGCTTCATGTAAATCAAGATTACATGTCTTCAAAGTTCAAAATGCTTTATGTTCAATTTCTACTGGAAGATGACATGCTTTTCCATAAACGAGGCTAAAAGGTGTGGTTCCAATTGGAGTTTTGTAGGCTGTTCTAAAAGCCCAGAGTGCATCCTCCAATTTCATGGACCATTCCTTCGGATTTGATCCTACGGTTTTCTCTAGAATACGTTTTAAAGCTCGGTTGGTATTTTCAACTTGTCCACTTGTTTGTGGATGATAAGCGGTTGAGATTTTTTGAGTTACTCCATATCTTTTGAGAACTTTCTCAAGTTGATTATTACAAAAATGAGTACCCCGATCACTTATTAAAGCTTTCGGTGTTCCAAACCTAGCAAAAAGACGTTTTAAAAAGTTGACTACAACTCGTGCATCGTTAGTTGGGAGAGCTTGTGCTTCCGCCCATTTAGATACATAATCAATGGCAACGAGAATGTAGAGATTATTATGAGATTTTCGAAATGGACCCATAAAGTCAATACCCCAAATGTCAAATACTACACATACTTGAATGACATTTTGTGGCATTTCATCACGTTGACTTATTTTTCCGACCCTTTGACAAGCATCACAGGATTTGCAAAGAAGGTGTGCGTCTTTGAAAATTATAGGCCAATAGAATCCAGCATCGTAAACTTTTCTTGCTGTGAGTTGAGGCCCATAATGCCCTCATGTTGGTCCTCTGTGACAATGGTTTAAGAATTGACTAGCTTCATCTCTGAATACACATCGGCGTATTATTCCATCGGGACAACTTTTAAACAAATGTGGATCTTTCCAGAAATAGTGTTTTATATCACTAAAGAATTTCTTTCGTTTTTGGTACGACAACCCTTTTTCAAGGAATCCACATACTAAGTAGTTTGCATAGTCTGCAAACCATGGAATTTTACTATAATCTATCTTCAATAGATATTCATCAGGAAAGTTATCTTGTATGGCCGATTCATTTAGAACTTCTAATTCAGGATTTTTCAAGACGAGAAAGATGATCAGCGGCGAGATTTTCTGCTCCCTTTTTATCTCGGATTTCAATATCGAACTCTTGTAAGAGTAAGATCCAACGGATTAATCGTGGTTTGGCATCTTGTTTCGAAAATAGGTATCTAAGAGCAGAATGGTCAGTATAGACCACCGTTTTAGCTAGAACGAGATATGAACAAAATTTTTCAAAAGCAAAGACAATAGCAAGGAGTTCTTTTTCAGTAGTTGTGCAATTCGTTTGTGCTCCTTGTAACGTCTTACTAGCATAATATATAGGTTGAAATCGTTTTTCAATCCTTTGTCCTAAAACGGCTCCCATTGCAAAATCACTTGCATCGCACATTAGTTTAAACGGTAGATTCCAATTTGGCGTTATCATGATCGGTGCATTAGTGAGTTTTTCTTTAAGAATATTAAAAGATTTGATACATTCATCTGAAAAGATGAATGGAGCATCCTTTTCTAGGAGTTTATTCATAGGAGTGGCAATTTTAGAAAAATAGTTTATGAAACGTCGGTAAAAACCGGCATGCCCTAGAAAACTCCTAACTCCTCTAACATTGGTGGGATGTGAAAGTTTAGCAATTACATCTACTTTAGCTCTATCCACTTCAATTCCTTCTTTTGAAATTTTATGACCAAGAACGATGCCTTCTTTAACCATGAAATGGCATTTCTCCCAATTAAGAACTAGATTTGATTGTTCGCATCTAATAAGCATTTGTTCAAGATTAACTAGACATGATTCAAAAGTATCACCGAAGACTGAAAAGTCATCCATGAAAACTTCCATGCATTCTTCTATCATGTCGTGAAAAATCGCCATCATACACCTTTGAAAGGTTGCAGGGGCATTGCAAAGTCCAAATGGCATGCGTTTGTCAGCAAAAGTACCATAAGGGCACGTGAACGTGGTTTTCTCTTGGTCCTCGGGTGCTATTGGAATTTGAAAATATCCGGAAAAACCATCAAGAAAACAATAGTAACTATTTCCGGCTAATCTTTCCAACATTTGATCAATGAAAGGTAAGGGAAAGTGATCTTTTCTGGTGGCGTCATTTAATTTTCTATAATCAATACAAACATGCCATCCTGTTACAGTCCTAGTAGGAATAAGCTCATTTTTCTCATTTGTGATGACAGTCATGCCACCCTTCTTAGGTACACATTGAACTGGGCTTACCCATGGACTATCATAGATTGGATAAATTAAACCTGCATCAAGCAGTTTAATAATTTCTTTCTTAACAACATCTTGCATATTAGGATTTAGTCTTCGTTGGCGTTGCACATACGTTTTATGACCTTTTTCCATAAGGATTTTATGTGTGCAATATGAAGGACTTATTCCTATAATATCATGAATCTTCCATGCAATAGCTGGTTTATGAGCTCTTAGCACAGAAATGAGTTGAGATTTTTCATTTTCAGTAAGAGAAGAAAATATTATTACAGGTAATTCAGATTCACCATGTAAATAAGCATATTCCAAATGGTTTGAAAGTGGCTTTAACTCTAATGTCGGTGGTTCTTTTATCGATGATTTATATCGATATCTGTCTTCTTCTTTTAGCATTTGAATTTCTTCTGTTATAGGTTCATATCCATTAGCCATAAGTGTAGCTAACATTTCTGTTTCATCAATTGGTTCAGTTCCTTCTCCTAAAGAACATTCTCCTGTTCCTTGTAATTCTGGAAATTCTTCTAACAATTCTGCATGTGAATCTATAGTTTGAATATAATAACATGTATCATCTACAGATTGTGGTTATTGCATTGCTCTATCAACAGAGAAGGTAACACTCTCGTCCTCTATACTTAGGGTCAGTTTCTTACCGAACACGTCTATTATTGCTTTAGCCGTGTTTAAGAATGGTCTTCCTAATATGAGAGGAACTCGAGAATCTTCTTCCATGTCCAGAATAACAAAATCTACTGGAAATACTAAAGTACCAACTTTAACTAGCATGTTTTCCATTATCCCTCTAGGATATTTTACTGATCGATCGGCTAGTTGTATGTTTATTCATGTTGGTTTCAATTCTTCAAGGTCTAGTTTAGCGTATAGTGAATACGGCATTAGATTTATACTAGCACCTAAATCTGCCAATGCTTCTATTGAACTAAGACTACCCAGAAAACATGGAATTATGAAACTTCCTGGATCTGAAAGTTTTTCTGGTATCTTATTCAACAGTACTGCAGAACAATTAGCATTCATAGTAACAGCCGATAGTTCTTCCATTTTCTTTCTATTTGTGATTAGATCTTTCAGAAATTTAGTATATCTAGGCATTCCTGAAATCACATCAATGAAAGGAAGATTTACATTTATCTGTTTAAACATATCCAAGAATTTGGATTGCTCGGCTTCAAGTCTCTCTTTTCTCATTTTACTCGGGTAAGGAAGTGGTGGTTGGTATGGTTTAACATAAGGTTTAGCCTTAACTGTGTTATCTTCATTAACCTTTTCAACTACCGGTTCTGTTTCCTTATCTTGCTCAGATTGTGGTTCTTGTGGAGTATGAATAGCGTCATCAGAAATTACAGGCATTTCAGGTGGTTTAAGTGTAATACCACTTCTTGTGGTAATGGCTTTAGCTGTTTCATTCCGGGGGTTAGCATTTGTATCGCTAGGTAGAATTCCCGGTTTTCTTTCACCTATTAACCTTGCTAGGTTGCTTACTTCTTGTTCTAGATTTTGAATAGAAGCTTGTTGATTTCTAAATGCTTGGGTATTTTGTTCATTGGTTTGTTTCTGAGATGTGAAAAACTGTGTTTGAGATTCAACTAGCTTCGACATCATATCTTCTAAATTTGGCTTTGTATCATCGGTTTGTGGTGGTTTGTTTTGAAAAATAGGTTTTTGCTGATTGTAAGTATTATTAGATACTTGTTGATTGCTAGGACCTTGTTGGTTGTTGTACGGAACATTTCGGTTATAATTCTGATTTTGATTGTAGATTGGTCTTGGCGGTTGATAATTATTCTGATAATTATTTCCAGGCCTTTGGTTCATGTATGAAACATTCTCTCTTTGTTCCATTGTTTGTTCAATACTAAGACAATCTTTTGTCAAATGTGGTCCTCCACACTGCTCACAACTAATTCTTATTGAGTGGATATCTTTAGTCATCTTTTCCATTCGTCTCTCGACAGCATCTATCTTTGCAGAAATGGAATCAAAGTCATGGCTAGAATCGGCTCTAGCTGCTTTAGATGATCTAACGATATCTTTTTCTTGATGCCACTCATGTGAGTGGGAAGCAGTGTTATCAATAATTTTGTAAGCGTCAATTGCGGTTTTCTTCATAATGGAACCACCAGCTGCTATATCAATGTCTTTTCTTGTAGTGATGTCACATCCTTGGTAGAATATTTGTACTATTTGACAAGTGTCTAAACCATGTTGCGGACATCCTCTCAATAACTTTTCATATCTTGTCCACGCTTCATATAGAGTTTCATTTGGCTTTTGCGTGAATGTAACAATTTCTCCTTAAAGTCTTACGGCTTTAGATGCCGGAAAGAATTGTTTAAGAAAATTTTCAACTAAAACATCCCATGTATCAATCGCCCCTTCAGGTAACGATTCTAACCAATCTTTGGCTTCTCCCTTTAAAGTCCAGGGAAATAACATGAGATATATTTGTTCATCCTCCACTTCTCTTATTTTAAATAGAGTACAGATCCTATTAAAGGTACGAAGATGTTCGTTTGGATCTTCCTTCAGTGCACCACTAAATTGGCATTGATTAGTTACCATGTGTAGGATTTGTCCTTTGATTTCATAATCTGGTGCATTAATGTCAGGTTGAGTAATTGCGTGACCTTGGCCAGTGTGTTTAGCTCTCATTCGGTCTTCCATACTTAGAGGTTCCAGATTTTCCATGATTGAATTTGTTGAATCTGAATCACTAGAGGATTCTGATTTAATGGGTTGTTCCTCTACAATCTCTGTTTGAATAATTGGTTGTTCCGGAGGAAAGAATAATGGTTCAGGATCTCTGAATTGTCCCTGAATATTCTCCAGATTCTCAATTGTGAGGTCGGGTTCAAAAAATAGATTATCGAAAATTTGAATTGGAGTACTTGGTCGACTAGATGACGATTCTAAAGAAAAATCAACGGCGACAATATTGGCTAGATGTCTTGATCTGGTTACTGGTGGTGAACGTATAAAAGGTGGTGAACGTTTTGCTCGGTGCATTCACTGAATATCCTATTAGTTATAAAAGATAAAAATTATATAAGTTATCAAATTAATAGACTTTTCTGATTTTTCCCACGTTTCGAATAGCCAATAGATGTAGGAGGTAGCCAGGACCCTTTAAATCGGAAGCCCACAACTCGCCACTAACAAATCCAAATATTACTACGAACCAAAAAAATTTGGATGTCTATCAATTTAACCACTTAAAATAATTTTTCGTCGAAATTTAAAGAAATTTTAGAGAAAAAATAGAAAATTCTAGGTCCTAAAAACTAGAGCGTCGAAAAATAAGAAAGAAAAAGAGCGCTTCGGAAAACGTCGAAAAATAAAAGGTCGAAAAATAATAAAAAGAACGTAGCGCGTCAAAACTTAAAAGGAACTAAAATTTATAAACAGCGTCACAAAATTCTTAAGCACCTAAATCTTAGTCTAAAGAAAAAGCACTTAAGGGATTTTACGGCAAAGCCTAAAAATCTAGAAATCTACGGCAAAAACTATATCTTAAAACTAGTTACGAGCGAAAAATATAAATATTATGAATAAACGATTAAAAAGATACGAAATATAGAAATAAAACTAAAAGTTTATAAAAATACAATTTTTATAAAAATATTATTTTTATATTATTATTTTATAAAAGTATTAATTTTTATAACTAATAAAACTAATTTAAACTAAATAATACAAATTAATTAAATCTAAAATTAATTAATATAATATACTAACCCTAATTAGGGTTTAATATTAATAATAATTAATAATAAACCGTAATTAATGCTGTCTGCAGGTTCAGACCAGCGTGTCAGGGCTGCTCATGCGGTCGCATGAGTTTTGTTCATACAAGCCATGCGATCGCATGACTCTTGGATCCGGGCCACAAGTCTGGGCTGCAACAGTGTCAGGCCCGTAACCTTTTACTTATTTTTTTTTTCTGTTTTCTGTTTTAATATTTATATAAAATATTTATATAAACTAATAAAATACTTATATTTAAAAAATTAAAATAGAAATAAAAATACTTTTTAACTTTATATATTTTAAACAAATTCTTAAAAATAAATATATAGATATTTTTCTTTTTATATTTTTGTATTTTTTTAATATTTAAAACGTATATTTTTATACAAAGAACTTAAAAATTTTTTTTTTTTATATTTATATATATAGCGTTTCGCTTCCGGCGGTTAAGCAAGTTCCCCGGCAGTGGCGCCAAAAATACTTGATGTGCGTAGAGGTGTATACGAAGTAGTATTAATTTTTACTAGGAAATACTATTAAATACGATACAATTTTACACAAGATATTTATTTATTTATAGAATGGATATACCTAAACCTTGCTACAACACTTATAGGTAGTGTACCTAATCGTACAGTAGTGTATTTTTAGTAAGTCCGGTTCGTTCCACAGGGATCTTAGCCAAGTTTAACGCTATATTTTTAAAAACTCTATTTGTAAAAATATAAATATATATAAGTAGTATTATTATAAAAAGGGGGTTTTTACCGTTTAATGACCGGTTTGTCGATTTTAAAACTTAAGTCGCAGTTAAAACCTAATGTAAAATATTAAAAATAAATATAACTTAAATTAAAGCATAAAGTAAATAACGATAATGAAATTGCGATAAATAAAAGTGCGATAAATAAAATGACGATAAATAAAATTGCGATAATTAAAAGAGCAATTAAATATGAAATAAAGGAATTATGCTTATTTAAATTTCCATAATCATGATGTTTGACGTGTTGATTTTAGTTTATTCCCATGGGTTAATAGTCCTTTGTCCTGGATTATTCAATATATCCGTCTGGTTTTTGTCCATAACAGTCCATCAGTCATAAATATAAAGTGCGAGTGTCCTCGTTAAATTATCCTTATATCCGAAGTCAAATATTCCAACTAATTGGGAACTTAAACTATAATTACACCAAGTGTCCTTGTATATAATTCACCCCTGTTTTATTAAGTCCATTAACTATTAATCCAATCCCGTGTCCGGTTAAATAAACGATTATTAGTACATATAAATATCCCGCCCATCGTGTCCGATCAAGTGTATGTGGTTATTTATAGGTACGTCCAATTGTAAATCTTTATATTAAATTAACAAACTATCATTTAATTAAACAAATATAAAGCCCATTAATAGCCCATAGTCTAATTTCCACAACTGTCATTCTTTTGTCCAAACCCCAATTATGGTACAAAGCCCAATTACCCCGTCTTAATATTTTAGCCCAACATCATGATTACTTCGGCTTAAATAAGCATAATAATAACTTAGCTATGAGTCATTAATTTAAAAAGGTTGAACATAACTTACAATGATTAAAAATAGCGTAGCGTTACACGGACAGAATTTCGACTTACACCCTTACAACATTCGCTAACATACCCATATTATTATTAAAATTAAAATTAAAATTAATATATATATATATATATATATATATATATATATATATATATATATATATATATATATATATATATATATATATATATATATATATATATATATATATATATATATATATATATATATACGTGAGATAGAGAGATAGATAAAGATATAAAACATTCGGCCAAAACACGCGAAATAATTAGGACCTGACCCAACTTTTGGGGCCATGCGATTGCATGGGTATTGTTCTTCCAGGCCGTGCGATCGCATGGCCAGCTGGATCTAGCCCAAGTGCTTTTGTTCACTAGCTTGCCGACGTTTATAATATATAATATAATATATATATATATATATATATATATATATATATATATATATATATATATATATATATATATATATATATATATATATATATATATATATATATGTATATATATATAATTTTAAGAATTAATTATATATTATATTATATTCATGTGCATAGTTGACTTGTAATTTTTAGTCCGTTGCGTCGAGCGTTGAGAGTTGACTCTGGTCCCGGTTCCGGATTTTCGAACGTCCTTGCGTACTATTTAATATCTTGTACTTTGCGTTTTGCGGCTCGTACTGTAGTGACCCGAACTTTTCCATGTTTATATATATTAATTGAGATTGATATTTACATGATTAAATGTTTCCAACATGTTAAGCAATCAAACTTGTTAAGACTTGATTAATTGAAATATGTTTCATATACACAATTGACCACCCAAGTTGACCGGTGATTCACGAACGTTAAAAATTGTAAAAACTATATGATGACATATATACGGATATATATATAGTTAACATGATACTATGATAAGTAAACATATCATTAAGTATATTAACAATGAACTACATATGTAAAAACAAGACTACTAACTTAATGATTTTTAAACGAGACATATATGTAACGATTATCGTTGTAAAGACATTTAATGTATATATATCATATTAAGAGATATTCATACATGATAATATCATGATAATATAATAATTTAAAATCTCATTTGATATTATAAACATTGGGTTAACAACATTTAACAAGATCATTAACCTAAAGGTTTCAAAACAACACTTACATGTAACGACTAACGATGACTTAATGACTCAGTTAAAATGTATATACATGTAGTGTTTTAATATGTATTTATACACTTTTTAAAGACTTCAATACACTTATCAAAATACTTCTACTTAACAAAAATGCTTACAATTACATCCTCGTTCAGTTTCATCAACAATTCTACTCGTATGCACCCGTATTCGTACTCGTACAATACACAGCTTTTAGATGTATGTACTATTGGTATATACACTCCAATGATCGGCTCTTAGCAGCCCATGTGAGTCACCTAACACATGTGGGAACCATCATTTGGCAACTAGCATGAAATATCTCATAAAATTACAAAAATATGAGTAATCATTCATGACTTATTTACATGAAAACAAAATTACATATCCTTTATATCTAATCCATACACCAACGACCAAAAACACCTACAAACACTTTAATTCTTCAATTTTCTTCATCTAATTGATCTCTCTCAAGTTCTATCTTCAAGTTCTAAGTGTTCTTCATAAATTCTACAAGTTCTAGTAACATAAAATCAAGAATACTTTCAAGTTTGCTAGCTCACTTCCAATCTTGTAAGGTGATCATCCAACCTCAAGAAATCTGCGTTTCTTACAGTAGGTTATCATTCTAATACAAGGTAATAATCATATTCAAACTTTGGTTCAATTTCTATAACTATAACAATCTTATTTCAAGTGATGATCTTACTTGAACTTGTTTTCGTGTCATGATTCTGCTTCAAGAACTTCGATCCATCCAAGGATCCGTTGAAGCTAGATCCATTTTTATCTTTTCCAGTAGGTTTATCCAAGGAACTTAAGGTAGTAATGATGTTCATAACATCATTCGATTCATACATATAAAGCTATCTTATTCGAAGGTTTAAACTTGTAATCACTAGAACATAGTTTAGTTAATTCTAAACTTGTTCGCAAACAAAAGTTAATCCTTCTAACTTGACTTTTAAAATCAACTAAACACATGTTCTATGTCTATATGATATGCTAACTTAATGATTTAAAACCTGGAAACACGAAAAACACCGTAAAACCGGATTTACGCCGTCGTAGTAACACCGCGGGCTGTTTTGGGTTAGTTAATTAAAAACTATGATAAACTTTGATTTAAAAGTTGTTATTCTGAGAAAATGATTTTTATTATGAACATGAAACTATATCCAAAAATTATGGTTAGACTCAAAGTGGAAGTATGTTTTCTAAAATGGTCATCTAGACGTCGTTCTTTCGACTGAAATGACTACCTTTACAAAAATGACTTGTAACTTATTTTTCCGACTATAAACCTATACTTTTTCTGTTTAGATTCATAAAATAGAGTTCAATATGAAACCATAGCAATTTGATTCACTCAAAACAGATTTAAAATGAAGAAGTTATGGGTAAAACAAGATTAGATAATTTTTCTCATTTTAGCTACGTGAAAATTGGTAACAAATCTATTCCAACCATAACTTAATCAACTTGTATTGTATATTATGTAATCTTGAGATACCATAGACACGTATACAATGTTTTGACCTATCATGTCGACACATCTATATATATTTCGGAACAACCATAGACACTCTATATGTGAATGTTGGAGTTAGCTATACAGGGTTGAGGTTGATTCCAAAATATATATAGTTTGAGTTGTGATCAATACTGAGATACGTATACACTAGGTCGTGGATTGATTCAAGATAATATTTATCGATTTATTTCTGTACATCTAACTGTGGACAACTAGTTGTAGGTTACTAACGAGGACAGCTGACTTAATAAACTTAAAACATCAAAATATATTAAAAGTGTTGTAAATATATTTTGAACATACTTTGATATATATGTATATATTGTTATAGGTTCGTGAATCAACCAGTGGCCAAGTCTTACTTCCCGACGAAGTAAAAATCTGTGAAAGTGAGTTATAGTCCCACTTTTAAAATCTAATATTTTTGGGATGAGAATACAAGCAGGTTTTATAATTGATTTACAAAATAGACACAAGTACGTGAAACTACATTCTATGGTTGAATTGTCGAAATCGAATATGCCCCTTTTTATTAAGTCTGGTAATCTAAGAATTAGGAAACAGACACCCTAATTGACGCGAATCCTAAAGATAGATCTATTGGGCCTAACAAACCTCATCCAAAGTACCAGATGCTTTAGTACTTCAAAATTTATATCATATCCGAAGGGTGTCCTGGAATGATGGGGATATTCTTATATATGCATCTTGTTAATGTCGGTTACCAGGTGTTCACCATATGAATGATTTTTATCTCTATGTATGGGATGTGTATTGAAATATGAAATCTTGTGGTCTATTATTATGATTTGATATATATAGGTTAAACCTATAACTCACCAACATTTTTGTTGACGTTTTAAGCATGTTTATTCTCAGGTGATTATTAAGAGCTTCCGCTGTCGCATACTTAAATAAGGACGAGATTTGGAGTCCATGCTTGTATGATATTGTGTAAAAACTGCATTCAAGAAACTTATTTTGTTGTAACATATTTGTATTGTAAACCATTATGTAATGGTCGTGTGTAAACATGATATTTTAGATTATCATTATTTGATAATCTACGTAAAGCTTTTTAAAACCTTTATCTATGAAATAAAGGTTATGGTTTGTTTTAAAAATGAATGCAGTCTTTGAAAAACGTCTCATATAGAGGTCAAAACCTCGCAACGAAATCAATTAATATGGAACGTTTTTAATCAATAAGAACTGGACATTTCAGTTGGTATCAGAGCGTTGGTCTTAGAGAACTAGAATTTTGCATTAGTGTGTCTTATCGAGTTTGTTAGGATGCATTAGTGAGTCTGGACTTCGACCGTGTTTACTTGAAAAATGATTGCTTAACAAATTTTGTTGGAAACTATATATTTTTAACATGTGAATATTATGTGATATATTAATCTCTTAACGTGTTTGATATTATGTGATAGATGTCTACCTCTAGAACAAGTCCCATTGACTCACCTAATAATAATGAAGAGTCAAATGTAAATTGGAATGATTCGTGGACTGATTCACAAGTTTCCGAAGAGGAACCGGAAGAAGAGTCAGAACCGGAAGAAGAATCGGAACCGGAAGAAGAATCGGAACCGGATGAAGAAATAGAACCGGTGGGGGAAATAATAAAACGGTTAAGTAAAAGAAAATCCTCAACCAACCGACCAAGGTTAATTATGGTCAATGGTGTTTCCGCCAAGGAAGCAAAATATTGGGAGGATTACCAATTCTCCGATGAATCGGATTCCGACGAGAATTCCGATGATGTTATAGAAATTACCCCAACTGAATTTAAAAAGGCAAAAGAAAATAATAAGGGAAAGGGCATAAAAATAGAGAAATCTAATTCCAACCCCGATGAACTTTATATGTATCGTCAACCCCCAAAGTCCTTAAGTTGTAACAATGACCCGAGAACCTCTAAACCACCAGGTTTTTCTAAACCAATGTGGAAAACGAAGGCTCGTATTAGGGGAACATCGTATATCCCTAGAAACTTGGCAAAACGAACCAAAACCGAAGAAGAAGAAACAAGGGAGTCGGAATACGATAGTTGTATTCGTGTGGTGTAATATATGTAATATAGTGTGCTTATGCTTTATGATATATGTAAAAATTGCTTGTATTAATAAGTATTTTTTTTATGAATCTAACTCTTGTCTATTTTACAGTATAAAAACACAAAATGGATAGACAACCCAATATTTTAAGAGACCTACCCGGAGACATGATTGATGAAATCTTGTCTAGAGTCGGTCAGAATTCTTCGGCACAACTATTTAAGGTGAGATCAGTTTGTAAGACATTCGAAGAACGTTCCAAGAATGCCTTGGTTTATAAAAGGCTTTCGTTTGAAAGATGGGGGATATCACATTGGGAAATCCATAAGTTACGATGTGTTTACTTTGACGCATATATTGCGGGGAACCCAAATGCTATTTTACGCAATGGGTTAAGAAATTATTTTGACTCAATATATCCGAATATTGGACTTCGTGATTTAGAAAAAGCGGCTAACATGCAACATAAAGAAGCATGTTATGCTTACGGATTAGAAATGTTCGCTTCTCACCAAAGTGAGAACAAGAACATCGGGCTGCAACTATTAAACAAAACGTTCCCACAAGTGACGGAGTCGGTAATTGGGGTAAGAAATGAGGTTTTTAGATTGTTACGGGACTGTTGGACATTACGTAACCCTCGTCTCTTTGACGACGTTACAACACGCTGTCTTATCAACGGCCATAACGGTTATGTTCCACAAGACCAAGGATGGGAAGTAATCCCAGTAAAACCAGAATGCATGACTTGTTTCTGGACGTATGAATTACATGTCTTTATTTCCTTTGCTGAACGACTTGTGTACTAGCTAGAATTATCTTCACAACCATCTTGTGTCAAATTTATTGTGTGCTATATTTCATGCTATATGTAAAATAAGCGGTATTGTAAGTTTGTAAAATATTGTGTAAAAGTTTGAACGCGAAATATTATTATAATCAGTTTTTCATATAGAATTGTAGTAGTTGAATTGTATATTAGCTACTAAGTATGAACTTAACGGGTAGGTACTACCCGAATTTAAACTTATAAAACGCTAATATGAAGAAAAAGCTTTTATAAATGAGTTCATATTATGCTACGAAATACTATTAACTACTCTTAATATTCTATATGATTAACTTGTTCCATTTGACTATTTTGAAGGAAATGGCAACGACTACTCGACACACCGTGAATATGAATGAAGAGGAATTCCGTACTTTTCTAGCTTCAAATATAGCCGCAGTACAGGCTGCGCTACATACCAACAATAACCTTGGATCTAGCAGTACAGGAAATCGTGTAGGATGCACCTACAAAGAATTCACTGCCTGCAAACTTTTGGAATTTGATGGAACCGAAGGACCGATTGGATTGAAACGGTGGACCGAGAAGGTCGAATTGGTGTTTGCCATAAGTAAGTGTACTGAAGAGGACAAAGTGAAGTACGCTACGCATACCTTCACAGGTTCTGCGTTAACATGGTGGAATACCTATCTAGAGCAAGTGGGACAAGACGATGCGTACGCACTACCGTGGTCAGCATTCAAGCACTTGATGAACGAGAAGTACCGTCCCATAACCGAGGTCAATAAGCTCAAGATAGAACTTAGAGGGTTACGAACCCAAGGATTTGATATTACCACGTACGAAAGACGATTCACAGAATTGTGCCTATTGTGTCCGGGAGCATTCGAAGATGAGGAAGAGAAGATCGACGCGTTTGTGAAAGGATTACCGAAAAGAATCCAAGAAGATATAAGTTCACACGAGCCCGCCTCCATACAACGGGCATGTAGAATGGCTCACAAACTAGTGAACCAGATTGAAGAAAGAATTAAAGAACAGACTGCTGAAGAGACCAATGTGAAGCAAGTCAAAAGAAAGTGGGAGGAAAACGGTGATAAGAATCACCAATACAACAACAACAGCAATTACAACAATAATCACAACAATTATCCCAACAATCGCAACATCAATCGCAACTACAACAAACGGCCCAACAACAACAACAACAACAACAACAACAACAGCAACTACAACAATCATCCCAACAACAATAATAACCGCAACAACAACAACAATCAGAAGCAGCTATGCCAAAGGTGTGAAAAGTATCACTCGGGGTTCTGCACTAAATTTTGCAACAAGTGTAAAAGAAATGGTCATAGCGCGGTGAAGTGTGAGGTCTACGGACCAGGGGTTAATAGAACGAAAGGAACAAATGGTGTCGGAACGAGTAATGGCGGAGCAAGTAGTGTCGGAGCAAGTTATGCCAATGTAGTTTGTTATAAATGTGGAAAACTGGGCCACATTATAAGAAATTGCCCGAACCAGGAGAACACGAATGGACAAGGCCGCGGAAGAGTTTTCAATATTAATGCGGCAGAGGCACAGGAAGACCCGGAGCTTGTTACGGGTACGTTTCTTATTGACAATAAATCTACTTACGTTTTATTTGATTCGGGTGCGGATAGAAGCTATATGAGTAGAGATTTTTGTGCTAAATTAAGTTGTCCATTGACGCCTTTGGATAGTAAATTTTTACTCGAATTAGCAAATGGTAAATTAATTTCAGCAGATAATATATGTCGGAATCGAGAAATTAAACTGGTTAGCGAAACATTTAAGATTGATTTGATACCAGTAGAGTTAGGGAGTTTTGATGTGATAATCGGTATGGACTGGTTGAAAGAAGTGAAAGCAGAGATCGTTTGTTACAAAAATGCAATTCGCATTATACGAGAAAAAGGAAAACCCTTAATGGTGTACGGAGAAAAGGGCAACACGAAGCTACATCTTATTAGTAATTTGAAGGCACAAAAACTAATAAGAAAAGGTTGCTATGCTGTTCTAGCACACGTCGAGAAAGTACAAACTGAAGAAAAGAGCATCAATGATGTTCCCATTGCAAAAGAATTTCCCGATGTATTTCTGAAAGAATTACCGGGATTACCCCCACATCGATCCGTTGAATTTCAAATAGATCTTATACCAGGAGCTGCACCAATATCTCGTGCTCCTTACAGACTCGCACCCAGCGAGATGAAAGAACTGCAAAGCCAATTACAAGAACTTTTAGAGCGTGGTTTCATTCGACCAAGCACATCACCGTGGGGAGCTCCTGTTTTGTTTGTCAAGAAGAAAGATGGTACATTCAGGTTGTGTATCGACTACCGAGAGTTAAACAAACTTACCATCAAGAACCGCTACCCACTACCGAGAATCGACGACTTATTTGATCAACTACAAGGCTCTTCTGTTTATTCAAAGATTGACTTATGTTCCGGGTATCATCAAATGCGGGTGAAAGAAGATGATATTCCAAAGACTGCTTTCAGAACACGTTACGGTCATTACGAGTTTATGGTCATGCCGTTTGGTTTAACTAATGCACCAGCTGTGTTCATGGACCTTATGAACCGAGTGTGTGGACCATACCTTGACAAGTTTGTCATTGTTTTCATTGATGACATACTTATTTACTCAAAGAATGACCAAGAACACGGTGAACATTTGAGAAAGGTGTTAGAAGTATTGAGGAAGGAAGAATTGTACGCTAAGTTTTCAAAGTGTGCATTTTGGTTGGAAGAAGTTCAATTCCTCGGTCACATAGTGAACAAAGAAGGTATTAAGGTGGATCCGGCAAAGATAGAAACGGTTGAAAAGTGGGAAACCCCGAAAACTCCAAAACACATACGCCAGTTTTTAGGACTAGCTGGTTACTACAGAAGGTTCATCCAAGACTTTTCCAGAATAGCAAAACCCTTGACTGCATTAACGCATAAAGGGAAGAAATTTGAATGGAATGATGAACAAGAGAAAGCGTTTCAGTTATTGAAGAAAAAGCTAACTACGGCACCTATATTGTCATTGCCTGAAGGGAATGATGATTTTGTAATTTATTGTGACGCATCAAAGCAAGGTCTCGGTTGTGTATTAATGCAACGAACGAAGGTGATTGCTTATGCATCTAGACAATTGAAGATTCACGAACAAAATTATACGACGCATGATTTGGAATTAGGCGCGGTTGTTTTTGCATTAAAGACTTGGAGGCACTACTTATATGGGGTTAAAAGTATTATATATACCGACCACAAAAGTCTTCAACACATATTTAATCAGAAACAACTGAATATGAGGCAGCGTAGGTGGATTGAATTATTGAATGATTACGACTTTGAGATTCGTTACCACCCGGGGAAGGCAAATGTGGTAGCCGATGCCTTGAGCAGGAAGGACAGAGAACCCATTTGAGTAAAATCTATGAATATAATGATTCATAATAACCTTACTACTCAAATAAAGGAGGCGCAACAAGGAGTTTTAAAAGAGGGAAATTTAAAGGATGAAATACCCAAAGGATCGGAGAAGCATCTTCATATTCGGGAAGACGGAACCCGGTATAGGGCTGAAAGGATTTGGGTACCAAAATTTAGAGATATGAGAGAAATGGTACTTAGAGAAGCTCATAAAACCAGATACTCAATACATCCTGGAACGGGGAAGATGTACAAGGATCTCAAGAAACATTTTTGGTGGCCGGGTATGAAAGCCGATGTTGCTAAATACGTAGGAGAATGTTTGACGTGTTCTAAGGTCAAAGCTGAGCATCAGAAACCATCAGGTCTACTTCAACAACCCGAAATCCCGAAATGGAAATGGGAAAACATTACCATGGATTTCATCACTAAATTGCCAAGGACTGCAAGTGGTTTTGATACTATTTGGGTAATAGTTGATTGTCTCACCAAATCAGCACACTTCCTGCCAATAAGAGAAGATGACAAGATGGAGAAGTTAGCACGACTGTATTTGAAGGAAGTCGTCTCCAGACATGGAATACCAATCTCTATTATCTCTGATAGGGATGGCAGATTTATTTCAAGATTCTGGCAGACATTACAGCAAGCATTAGGAACTCGTCTAGACATGAGTACTGCCTATCATCCACAAACTGATGGGCAGAGTGAAAGGACGATACAAACGCTTGAAGACATGCTACGAGCATGTGTTGTTGATTTCGGAAACAGTTGGGATCGACCTCTACCGTTAGCAGAATTTTCCTACAACAACAGCTACCATTTAAGCATTGAGATGGCGCCGTTTGAAGTACTTTATGGTAAAAAGTGCAGGTCTCTGATTTGTTGGAGTGAAGTGGGGGATAGACAGATTACGAGTTCGGAGATTATACAAGAAACTACCGAGAAGATCATCCAAATTCAACAACGGTTGAAAATCGCCCAAAGTCGACAAATGAGCTACGCTGACATTAAAAGAAAAGATATAGAATTTGAAATTAGAGAGATGGTCATGCTTAAAGTTGCACCTTGGAAAGGCGTTGTTCGATTTGGTAAACGAGGGAAATTAAATCCAAGGTATATTGGACCATTCAAGATTATTGATCGTGTCGGACCAGTAGCTTACCGACTTGAGTTACCTCAACAACTCGCGGCTGTACATAACACTTTCCACGTCTCGAATTTGAAGAAATTTTTTGCTAAAGAAGATCTCACTATTCCGTTAGATGAAATCCAAATCAACGAAAAACTTCAATTCATCGAAGAACCCGTCGAAATAATGGATCGTGAGGTTAAAAGACTTAAGTAAAACAAGATACCAATTGTTAAGGTTCGATGGAATGCTCGTAGAGGACCCGAGTTCACCTGGGAGCGTGAAGATCAGATGAAGAAGAAATACCCGCATCTATTTCCAGAAGATTCGTCAACACCTTCAACAGCTTAAAATTTCGGGACGAAATTTATTTAACGGGTAGGTACTGTAGTGACCCGAACTTTTCCATGTTTATATATATTAATTGAGATTGATATTTACATGATTAAATGTTTCCAACATGTTAAGCAATCAAACTTGTTAAGACTTGATTAATTGAAATATGTTTCATATAGACAATTGACCACCCAAGTTGACCGGTGATTCACGAACGTTAAAACTTGTAAAAACTATATGATGACATATATATGGATATATATATATAGTTAACATGATACTATGATAAGTAAACATATCATTAAGTATATTAACAATGAACTACATATGTAAAAACAAGACTACTAACTTAATGATTTTTAAACGAGACATATATGTAACGATTATCGTTGTAAAAACATTTAATGTATATATATCATATTAAGAGATATTCATACATGATAATATCATGATAATATAATAATTTAAAATCTCATTTGATATTATAAACATTGGGTTAACAACATTTAACAAGATCGTTAACCTAAAGGTTTCAAAACAACACTTACATGTAACGACTAACGATGACTTAACGACTCAGTTAAAATGTATATAGATGTAGTGTTTTAATATGTATTTATACACTTTTGAAAGACTTCAATACACTTATCAAAATACTTCTACTTAACAAAAATGCTTACAATTACATCCTCGTTCAGTTTCATCAACAATTCTACTCGTATGCACCCGTATTCGTACTCGTACAATACACAGCTTTTAGATGTATGTACTATTGGTATATACACTCCAATGATCAGCTCTTAGCAGCCCATGTAAGTCACCTAACACATGTGGGAACCATCATTTGGCAACTAGCATGAAATATCTCATAAAATTACAAAAATATGAGTAATCATTCATGACTTATTTACATGAAAACAAAATTACATATCCTTTATATCTAATCCATGCACCAACGACCAAAAACACCTACAAACACTTTCATTCTTCAATTTTCTTCATCTAATTGATCTCTCTCAAGTTCTATCTTCAAGTTCTAAGTGTTCTTCATAAATTCTACAAGTTCTAGTTACATAAAATCAAGAATACTTTCAAGTTTGCTAGCTCACTTCCAATCTTGTAAGGTGATCATCCAACCTCAAGAAATCTGTGTTTCTTATAGTAGGTTATCATTCTAATACAAGGTAATAATCATATTCAAACTTTGGTTCAATTTCTATAACTATAACAATCTTATTTCAAGTGATGATCTTACTTGAACTTGTTTTCGTGTCATGATTCTGCTTCAAGAACTTCGAGCCATCCAAGGATCCGTTGAAGCTAGATCCATTTTTCTCTTTTCCAGTAGGTTTATCCAAGGAACTTAATGTAGTAATGATGTTCATAACATCATTCGATTCATACATATAAAGCTATCTTATTCGAAGGTTTAAACTTGTAATCACTAGAACATAGTTTAGTTAATTCTAAACTTGTTCGCAAACAAAAGTTAATCCTTCTAAATTGACTTTTAAAATCAACTAAACACATGTTCTATATCTATATGATATGCTAACTTAATGATTTAAAACCTGGAAACACGAAAAACACCGTAAAACCGGATTTACGCCGTCGTAGTAACACCGCGGGCTGTTTTGGGTTAGTTAATTAAAAACTATGATAAACTTTGATTTAAAAGTTGTTATTCTGAGAAAATGATTTTTATTATGAACATGAAACTATATCCAAAAATTATGGTTAAACTCAAAGTGGAAATATGTTTTCTAAAATGGTCATCTAGACGTCGTTCTTTCGACTGAAATGACTACCTTTACAAAAACGACTTGTAACTTATTTTTCCGACTATAAACCTATAATTTTTCTGTTTAGGTTCATAAAATAGAGTTCAATATGAAACCATAGCAATTTGATTCACTCAAAACAGATTTAAAATGAAGAAGTTATGGGTAAAACAAGATTGGATAATTTTTCTCATTTTAGCTACGTGAAAATTGGTAACAAATCTATTCCAACCATAACTTAATCAACTTGTATTGTATATTATGTAATCTTGAGATACCATAGACACGTATACAATGTTTCGACCTATCATGTCGACACATCTATATATATTTCGGAACAACCATAGTGTGACGATCGCTCCAAATCCATATGGACGAACACGTCATTCATCGATTTCATTGCGAGGTATTTGACCTCTATATGATACGTTTTGTAAACATTGCATTCTTTTGAAAAGGCACACCATAAATGAATATTTAAATCAAAGGTTTTCGACATATGATGATTTCTACATATAGACAATCACTGTAAATAATAGTTTACAATAGTACTTCCGTTGACAATGCAGTCAAAATAAGATACATGGTGATGATTTGGTGAATGCAACGTTTCCTTGAAAAATATGCTATGTACGACTCCATGCACATAGCTTGTCTAACATATAAGCAAACAGCGGAAGACTTCTAGGAAACCTGAGAATAAACATGCTAACAAGTGTCAACACAAAGGTTGGTGAGTTCATAGTTTTAGTGTTTCGCATAATCTGTATATAAAAGTGGATCACAAGATTTCAGTTGTTTCATCCAGAAACGTTTATCAAAAGTTTGTCAATAGATTCTACGTAACAGAGCACCCTGATAACTAAGCTTTAACGTTATAATGATAAATACCCCATTCGTTTTAATACACGCAAACCAACGTGTCCTAAACTCAAATAACACACGTCCGTTAAAAGGCTAGCGCTCTAGCTCGGACGGGGATGTCAAGCCCTATGGATCCATACACTGCTATTCGCGCCCACCAGTCCATATCCTATGTACTGGCAGCTACTAGTTACCAAAGCTAAGGGATTTTTGGTTCAAACTCAGTGTAGAATTAAGTATGTACTTGTATCCATTGCGTTTAAAATAAATTGCATATATTCTCAGCCCAAAAATATATATTGCAAAAGAAATTAAAAAGGGAGCAATGAAACTCACCTTAGCAGCATATAAAGTTGTTCACCAAAATGTGACCGAAACTCGGATTACCAATTAATCGTAGATCTCAACCTAGAGAACATATGTTGGTCAATAAATGTCTATTAAGCTAGGTCAGGTCATAGTGTATCACAATCCTAATGCTCGAGATCGACATATAATAGTTATCCAAAGTCGTTTCAAAAAGTCAATTTTGACAATAGTTCAACAAAATGAGACGTGCCTTATATAAGGATTCATTTACTCGGTTGGTAATATTTAAAAGTTCACTTTATCAGTCTCATAAACAAGTTGTTTAAATCTTAATTGCAGATTCAAAAGCAATTTTAATTAACGTCAAACATAATTCAGTTGATCATATCTTTTAATCTGTTCATCGAAACTATTCGATATCTAAATGAAAAGTTATTGATTTTTCGCCAGCTTTCCAAAAACATGTATATCATATACCTTTTACCAGTAATATATGTATTTAATTAGTGATTCATTATAAATTGTTTAATGACGAAATTTAGCATACAAGCATATATAAATATATATACTCGAGCACTAGACATGGATACATAGTTAATATATAAAAGATAAGATATAAGTGCTTACGTATCAGTATTGAGATTCAATATTATAGGAAAGTACGTAGACGTAACGGAGATGATAAACACTAAGTTTGATTCACAAATATACCCCCAAACATTACCCATAACCTCCTTGTCAATAACCCATAATTTCCTCAGCTCTATCCTGCTTGAAAACCATTTTGAAAATGACACGCTCATGACCTCGTCGTAGTATTTTAAGTGATATAATTAATAATAATAATAATAATAATAATAATAATAATAATAATAATAATAATAATAATAATAATAATAATAATAATAATAATAATAATAATAATAATAATAATAATAATAATAATAATAATTTAAATAAATAAATAACTTATGGAGTAATATATGTTTAAATAAACTCGAGCAGAAACTGGACTTTTATAGGCAACTTTTTGGAATCTGATGCCCATGCGATCGCATGGGTTTTTAATGTATTTTCCATGCGATCGCATGGTCGCCTGATCCAGCTCAAAATGTTTTTGTTTTCTTGTTTGTCGACATATTATTATATAATATATATAATATATATAATTTAAATAATTAATTATATATTATATTAAATTCATGTGCATAGTTGACTTGTAATTTTCGTTCCGATGACTCGTACGTTGTCACTCAACTTTTGTCCCGGTTCCGGTTTCTCGAACGCATTTTCGTACGCTTAGAAAACTCGCAATTTACGTTTTGTGACTCGTACCTTTGTCAAAATATAGTCTTAAATTATCAATAAACTATATCATTCAAAGTGTATCTTAAACTTTCGAGTGTTTTGGTCATTTACTTCTATAAATCATTGTCTCGCTATTTGTTAATATATATATAATAACAAATTGTTTTATGACAAAGTTAATATATATTTTCAACATTCATAAACACGTTTTAAATATACGTCGCAAGTTATTCATAAAATTAATATTTCAACTTATCATATATATTCAAATAAATATTTAAACCAATAAGTTTAATGTAAGGTATCAAACAATTAATACATTGTTACATTTTCAAATTATAGTATATATATATATGTATCTATATACATATAATTGTTCGCGAATCGTCAAGAACAACCGAAAGGTATTTGGATATATGAAAGTAGTTCAAAAATTTTGAGATTCAACTTCTTAGACTTTGCTTATCGTGTCGGAAACGTTAAAGATTAAGTTTAAATTTGGTCAGAAATTTTCGGGTCATCACAGTACCTCCCCATTAAAGAAATTTCGTCCCGAAATTTGAGTGAGGTCGTCATGGCTAACAATAAAAATGTTTTCATGACGAATATGAGTAGATAAATAGAATTTTTATTACCGTTGAATAATATGGATAAAACAATCCATTTACTCGAAGCATATGAGAGAAGTTATCGTAAAATAGTGAATTGAAGGAATAGAGATTCGCCTTAACTGTTGACGTAGTAACGATTGATTTCCGGAATTTAAAGAATAGAAAATATTCATTATCTAAATAAGATTTGATTCTTCAAAATTTGCGGAAATTAGGATTTTCTTTGATTAAATGCGTAATCTGCTTCGATTGCTATGTCTGATATTTTGCTATAAATTAATAACTTCCGTTTCATTATTTTCACCACTCCTACGTCTTCTTCTTCTTCATTTCATACTTCCAAAAGATTGTGAAATGCTTCATCCAGTTCTGATTCTTGATATATTCCTAACTTTCATATCTGTCATTCTTCTTTTTCATCTACCACCAGAGGAAGTTATTTTCTTCTACCATTACCTTGGGGTTATAGTGTTTTTCATTCTCCCGTGTCTTTATATTGCTATACGCATTGATATACATGGTTTGTAATTTCGGGGTTGTTATAGGGCTTTATATTTTCCATTATATTTCGGAGCTTCATGCTTTCATTTTCTCTTCCCGACTTTAAGTCAAGCGAATAATGGTCCAGAATTCGTAGGTATGGATTTTGAAATGAACATAGTTAATGTTCTAATAAGGGACTTGTAATGGCACGATCTTGATTTATCAAATTACCAGAATATCCGGAAAAGACCGAATCATCAAGAAATATATTTTCTTGATATATTTAGAGATTATATAGAATGAAAGAGTTATGTAGCATCGTTCATGATGAGGGTGGGATCTGTGAACCTTTATCACGTTCCATTAGAAACTCAACATGACTTACTGTAATATATTCACGTTGATCAAGTGTCATTATATTATACTAATTCATGTTTTAGTTCCCAACACTACTTCAAAACATTCATATTTTAAACTTGAAGGTTTCAGAATTTAGAAACTAAAATAGTTTCTTTTATGATGTAATACAGATAGCGCGAAGAGATGAATGATTTCAGATAAGAATAGTTATGAAAATATCTTCAGAAATATCGAGGGTATTTATAATGAAGGATACGATAATATCTTAGAATTTCTAATATTAACGGTTGGTGAAGAAGATTTGTCTGTGAAGGTTTAGAGTCAGGAGCAAGGTATTCGTTAATGACTTCAGCAGACACTGAATCATTTGGATTCTTTGAATATAGAGTTTGGTCCTTGTATTTGTCCTTTGTCTCCTTCACGGTCTGTTAAATCCGTTTTCCAGTTCCAAACCTTCTCTTTTTCTCAGCTTTACCACCATACCATTCTTTATCATCAAACTTTTGACTTTTAACGTCGTTTACAGTTTTTGCTGCTTCATCAGCATTTTTCCAAAATTCGAAGGACTAGTTTCACAGTTTGGGGTGTTTTTCAGAAACTTCACATTCGAAGTATGTAAGTCTAGAAGATAGATGTTATCTTTATATAACTGTTGTCATAAAAAATGCTGCGAGATTCAAAATACTGATTGCTAATTCCCGGTAGTTGGTATGGCAATTACCGTTACAAGATGTGGATGAGTACATGATAGGGTTTCAATGAGTATAAGAATTTTTCGGAAGGTCAAGGATCAATGAAGTTGTTGATAAATTTACTGCTAATGTGGTGGAACATAAAAGGTTCCCCAATTACAAGAACGTATATATCAAGATTACAATAAGGCTTAATCTGAAAAGTTGAAGTTGACTGGTTGGAAGTGTGGTAAAACTGGATACTTTGAAAAGGAATTGCAAAGAAACAATACCAAAGGATCTTTCACAGTATTGAAGTCAAAGTATAGCTTTGAAAGATGTAGAGATCTAAGAATGATTTCACCGGTTCAGAGTTATGACTTGGATTCTGATCCGTCAATATCAGAATATGTAATTGAATTTGTATGAAAACGATTGTATATCGTTGCGAGCATTGTTAATAATTTTTTTTGAATCAAGGTTGAAGAATGTACAATGTAACATATTAATTGTGAACTTATATATTTCCCGAGTATTACCTACACGTTAAAGATTTCACAAGTAATATTTTGTACAAAAGAATTTTTCATTACAGTCTTTATGAAAATATCTGTATGTATATTTTCTTCGGATGTAATTCGGATCATAGTAAGCTCATTTGATTTTTGGCTTGAATTAGAAATGAATAATCTCTAAAACATTAGAGATTACATAATCTTCGCGGAGTATTTCACTAATGAAATCAATACTTCATTATTTATTCTTTTTCCTTGGTGAAGGATGTTGATTGCTCGGGGAATTTTTTTGTGAACCTTACAAGGCACAGATGATGTTTTCTGGAAAGTTTCGAGTACATCGAAAATGAAAATATAAAATCAATTATGTAATTGAATAATACACTTGGTTTATTATGAAATGGAATTCATTATGTTGAAACAGAGATTGTAGTTAACGAAGGTTAAGTTGTTAACGAAGGATGTACATCATAGCATATTAATAATATGAATTTAACCGAGTAATATTTACCCTTTTTCAATTCATACAGAATTGCTTAGTACGAAAAGATTTACGATGGTTTTAAAATTTATATATATAAGATATACATATAAATTCTTTAGAGGAAATGAGTTATTACTTCATAACTCATTGATACAATATACTCGTTGTTGATTCGTAATGATGTCCACGGTGCTTTCTTGAACTGACGGAGCTCGTGATGTTAGAGGCGATGTTGACAGCACTGACTGTGCTGGTGAGGCTAAGGGTACTATTGATGCTATTTGTAAAATAAGTCTATTTTGTACCTTACGTACCATTCTTGTCAGGGTTTCTACTCTTCCTTCTATCATTTCTATTCATCAGATTTACGGTTAGAACTGGGATAAATAATCTCTAAGATTTTAGAGATTACATAATCGTCGTAGAATATTTCTCCGATGAAGTTATGAATCAATACTTCATCATTTATTGTTGTTGGTACCCCTTGGTACCTATGGTGAGTATGATGTTGATATCCGAGGTACAGATTGTGATGTTGAGGCGTGTGATGGGGATGTTGTTATTGGTGGTGGTAATGATACTGTTGGTGTTGATGATGGTGGTACTGGTTATGCTGCTGGTGCTGATGCTGGTGTTTGTAATCCTTGCACCATATTCTCCAAAGCCACTACCCGAGCGCGAAGCTCGTTGACTTCTTCTATTATACTGGGATGATTGGTGGTTCGGACAAGCGGATGAATAAGATTTAGAATATTGGATATTACGTAGTCGTTGCGAGCTGTTCTGGAAATGAGGGTGAAAATGGTGTTACGAACGGGTTCGCCGGTAAGTGCTTCAGGTTCTTCACTAAGAGGTGAATGTGGTGGATGGAAGAGATCGCCTTCTTCTTATCTCCAATAATTAAGTAGATTAGGAACCCATCCCCAATTCATCCAGAATAGATGATGGCTAATTGGTTGATCCATTTCGGTTACACTGTCTTTGGAATTCAGGTGAATATCCATATCGGAATAGCTGTCAGAGTTTAAGGAATTTGAACAAGATACGGGATCCATCTTGTATAATTAGGGAGATGATTTTTGATATGAATTAGATTATAGAATTTAGTTTGGTATTCTTCAATACATAATTTACATATGTATATATAATACCAAATTCCATAAATCACGGAGAAATTTTCGGAAGATGTCAGGAAAAGTTTACAGTAACAGATACGCTAAGATATGAATTTTATCTATACACTATTCATGCAATCAATGCAGTAAAACGTGTCTAGACTAGGAATGATAAGCAGGTAATTTCCGACAAGAAATAATAAGCAAAACTTTTGACATGCAGACACAGTCGAAGTCCAGACTTACTAATGCATCCCAACAACTATCAGTTAGACACACTCATGCAAGACCTGGTTCACTAGGACCAACGCTCTGATACCAACTGTGACGATCGCTCCAAATCCATATGGACGAACACGTCATTCATCGATTTCATTGCGAGGTATTTGACCTCTATATGATACGTTTTGTAAACATTGCATTCTTTTGAAAAGGCACACCATAAATGAATATTTAAATCAAAGGTTTTCGACATATGATGATTTCTACATATAGACAATCACTGTAAATAATAGTTTACAATAGTACTTCCGTTGACAATGCAGTCAAAATAAGATACATGGTGATGATTTGGTGAATGCAACGTTTCCTTGAAAAATATGCTATGTACGACTCCATGCACATAGCTTGTCTAACATATAAGCAAACAGCGGAAGACTTCTAGGAAACCTGAGAATAAACATGCTAACAAGTGTCAACACAAAGGTTGGTGAGTTCATAGTTTTAGTGTTTCGCATAATCTGTATATAAAAGTGGATCACAAGATTTCAGTTGTTTCATCCAGAAACGTTTATCAAAAGTTTGTCAATAGATTCTACGTAACAGAGCACCCTGATAACTAAGCTTTAACGTTATAATGATAAATACCCCATTCATTTTAATACACGCAAACCAACGTGTCCTAAACTCAAATAACACACGTCCGTTAAAAGGCTAGCGCTCTAGCTCGGACGGGGATGTCAAGCCCTATGGATCCATATACTGTTATTCACGCCCACCAGTCCATATCCTATGTACTGGCAGCTACTAGTTACCAAAGCTAAGGGATTTTCGGTTCAAACTCAGTGTAGAATTAAGTATGTACTTGTATCCATTGCGTTTAAAATAAATTGCATATATTCTCAGCCCAAAAATATATATTGCAAAAGCAATTAAAAAGGGAGCAATGAAACTTACCTTAGCAGCATATAAAGTTGTTCACCAAAATGTGATCGAAACTCGGATTACCAATTAATCGTAGATCTCAACCTAGAGAACATATGTTGGTCAATAAATGTCTATTAAGCTAGGTCAGGTCATAGTGTATCACAATCCTAATGCTCGAGATCGACATATAATAGTTATCCAAAGTCGTTTCAAAAAGTCAATTTTGACAATAGTTCAACAAAATGAGACGTGCCTTATATAAGGATTCATTTACTCGGTTGGTAATATTTAAAAGTTCACTTTATCAGTCTCGTAAACAAGTTGTTTAAATCTTAATTGCAGATTCAAAAGCAATTTTAATTAACGTCAAACATAATTCAGTTGATCATATCTTTTAATCTGTTCATCGAAACTATTCGATATCTAAATGAAAAGTTATAGATTTTTCGCCAGCTTTCCAAAAACATGTATATCATATACCTTTTACCAGTAATATATGTATTTAATTAGTGATTCATTATAAATTATTTAACGACGAAATTTAGCATACAAGCATATATAAATATATATACTCGAGCACTAGACATGGATACATAGTTAATATATAAAAGATAAGATATAAGTGCTTACGTATCAGTATTGAGATTCAATATTATAGGAAAGTACGTAGACGTAACGGAGATGATAAACACTAAGTTTGATTCACAAATATACCCCCAAACATTACCCATAACCTCCTTGTCAATAACCCATAATTTCCTCAGCTCTATCCCGCTTGAAAACCATTTTGAAAATGACACGCTCATGACCTCGTCGTAGTATTTTAAGTGATATAATTAATAATAATAATAATAATAATAATAATAATAATAATAATAATAATAATAATAATAATAATAATAATAATAATAATAATAATAATTTAAATAAATAAATAACTTATGGAGTAATATATGTTTAAATAAACTCGAGCAGAAACTGGACTTTTATAGGCAACTTTTTGGAATCTGATGCCCATGCGATCGCATGGGTTTTTAGTGTATTTTCCATGCGATCGCATGGTCGCCTGATCCAGCTTAAAATGTTTTTGTTTTCTTGTTTGTCGACATATTATTATATAATATATATAATATATATAATTTAAATAATTAATTATATATTATATTAAATTCATGTGCATAGTTGACTTGTAATTTTCGTTCCGATAACTCGTACGTTGTCACTCAACTTTTGTCACGGTTCCGGTTTCTCGAACGCATTTTCGTACGCTTAGAAAACTCGCAATTTACATTTTGTGACTCGTACCTTTGTCAAAATATAGTCTTAAATTATCAATAAACTATATCATTCAAAATGTATCTTAAACTTTCGAGTGTTTTGGTCATTTACTTCTATAAATCATTGTCTCGCTATTTGTTAATATATATATAATAACAAATTGTTTTATGACCAAGTTAATATATATTTTCAACATTCATAAACACGTTTTAAATATACGTCGCAAGTTATTCATAAAATTAATATTTCAACTTATCATATATATTCAAATAAATATTTAAACCAATAAGTTTAATGTAAGGTATCAAACAATTAATACATTGTTACATTTTCAAATTATAGTATATATATATATATATGTATCTATATACATATAATTGTTCGCGAATCGTCAAGAACAACCGAAAGGTATTTGGATATATGAAAGTAGTTCAAAAATTTTGAGATTCAACTTCATAGACTTTGCTTATCGTGTCGGAAACGTTAAAGATTAAGTTTAAATTTGGTCAGAAATTTTCGGGTCATCACACATAGACACTCTATATGTGAATGTTGGAGTTAGCTATACAGGGTTGAGGTTGATTCCAAAATATATATAGTTTGAGTTGTGATCAATACTGAGATACGTATACACTAGGTCGTGGATTGATTCAAGATAATATTTATCGATTTATTTCTGTACATCTAACTGTGGACAACTAGTTGTAGGTTACTAATGAGGACAGCTGACTTAATAAACTTAAAACATCAAAATATATTAAAAGTGTTGTAAATATATTTTGAACATACTTTGATATATATGTATATATTGTTATAGGTTCGTGAATCAACCAGTGGCCAAGTCTTACTTCCCGACGAAGTAAAAATCTGTGAAAGTGAGTTATAGTCCCACTTTTAAAATCTAATATTTTTGGAATGAGAATACATGCAGGTTTTATAAATGATTTACAAAATAGACACAAGTACGTGAAACTACATTCTATGGTTGAATTATCGAAATTGAATATGCCCCTTTTTATTAAGTCTGGTAATCTAAGAATTAGGGAACAGACACCCTAATTGACGCGAATCCTAAAGATAGATCTATTGGGCCTAACAAACCCCATCCAAAGTACTGGATGCTTTAGTACTTCGAAATTTATATCATATCCGAAGGGTGTCCCGGAATGATGGGGATATTCTTATATATGCATCTTGTTAATGTCGGTTACCAGGTGTTCACCATATGAATGATTTTTATCTCTATGTATGAGATGTGTATTGAAATATAAAATCTTGTGGTCTATTATTATGATTTGATATATATAGGTTAAACCTATAACTCACCAACATTTTTGTTGACGTTTTAAGCATGTTTATTCTCAGGTGATTATTAAGAGCTTCCGCTGTCGCATACTTAAATAAGGACGAGATTTGGAGTCCATGCTTGTATGATATTGTGTAAAAACTGCATTCAAGAAACTTATTTTGTTGTAACATATTTGTATTGTAAAACAATATGTAATGGTCGTGTGTAAACAGGATATTTTAGATTATCATTATTTGATAATCTACGTAAAGCTTTTTAAAACCTTTATCTATGAAATAAAGGTTATGGTTTGTTTTAAAAATGAATGCAGTCTTTGAAAAACGTCTCATATAGAGGTCAAAACCTCGCAACGAAATCAATTAATATGGAACGTTTTTAATCAATAAGAACGGGACATTTCACGTACTCTTGTAACTTTTAGACGTTTCTCATCAATAATTTGAGCCACTTTGATTGTACTTTGTACTTTTAAGCTTTTTGGTCGTTTGCGTCTTCAATTCGTCGAATCTGTCTTTTGTCTGCACCTTTTATTATTTAAACGAATATCACTTGTAAATAGAACAATTACAACTAAAAGCTTGTCTTTCTTGAGGGATAATGCTATGAAATATATGTTCGTGTTTAGTATTATCAGAACCCCCAAGCTCCACCGCCACCGGTTATCCAGCCCATTCGTAATGGGTGTACATACAAAGAGTTTCAAAGCTGCAATCCCCACAACTTTAGTGGAACTGAGGGACCGTTTGGCCTCACTAGGTGGTTTGAGAAATTAGAATCTGTGTTTCGAGTTAGTAACTACTCAGAGGCGAACAAAACCAAGTATGCTTCATGTACGCTGTCAGACGGCGCACTAACTTGGTGGAACACTCTGGCCCAAGCAAAAGGTATTGACGAGGCGTATGCTACGCCGTGGGAAGATTTCAAGGGGGCCATGATTGAAGAATATTGCCCTAGGACAGAGATCTAGAAGATGGAGATTGAGTTTATGTAGTTGAAGGTCGTGGGGAACGATCTCGACGGTTATAATCGTAGGTATTTGGAACTAGCCCTGATGTGTCCTACCATGGTTACCCCGGAGTTTAAGCGTATGGAAAGGTACTTGTGGGGATTTCCTAAGTCCATTAAGGGAAATATCACCTCGTCTAAGCCACCCAATGTCCCAGAAGCAATGCACATGGCGCATACTTTAATGAACCAAATCATCATCGATGAACCATAAAAGGCAAAATCCGAAGCGGGTAGTAGTGAAAAGCGCAAGTGGGACAACAACAACAAAGGGAGAGCCTATGATCAAAACCCGGAGAAGCGACATGAGGGTTTTAAGGGAAACAACAATCCGAACACCAACTCGAACCCCAACTGCAAAGGTACTCTACCACAGTGCAAGAGGTGCTACAAGCACCATATCGGGTACTGTAACGTTGTTTGTGAAAAGTGCAAACGGACTGGGCATATTGGTAGGGACTGCAAGATTACCACCATGACTGGGAAGCCGAACACCAATGGACCGAGAAAGTGTTATGAATGTGGGCAGCCGGGCCATTTCAAGAACGAGTTCCCCAACAAGCGAAAGGATGGTGGACCACCGCATGGTAGAGCTTTCAATGTAAATGCAAGGGATGCTCGTGAGAATCCCGACTTGGTGACAAGTATATTCACTATCAACAATCTATTAGCTTCTGTCCTATTTGTTACTGGTGCCGATAGAAGTTATATATGTAGACACTTTTGCGATAAGATAAATTGGTCGTTAGTTCCTTTAAAAGAGAGTATGCTTGTAGAGGTAGCCAATGGAAAACTTGAGAAAGTTGACCACATTAGCTGAGGAGCTATTATCAACATAGCTGGTGTAGATTTCGAGATTGAGTTGATACCCATTAAGTTGGGAAGCTTTGATGTTATTGTCGGTATGGACTGGTTGACCAGGATAAGGGCCGACATTATCTGTGGAGATAAAGCTCTTCGTATACCACACGGAGAGGGTGAGCCACTGATCATTTACGGAGAGAGATGTACTCCGAAGCTGAACCTCATTAGTTGCGTGAAAGCGCAAAAGATCATGAAGGAAAGACGTCTTGCTGTGCTAGCACATGTGAAAACATTAGAAACCGAGGTGAAGAGTGTGAACGATGTAAGAATTGTGAAAGAGTTTTTCGATGTCTTTCCGGAAGAATTGCCTGGATTACCGCCGCCGAGAGCAGTAGAGTTTCAGATTAATTTAGTGCCAGGAGCTGCACCTGTAGCTCGCGCACCTTATCGACTCGCACCTTCAGAAATGCAAGAGTTGCAGAGCCAACTACAAGAACTGTTAGACCGTGGATTTATCCAACCAAGTTTCTCGCCTTGGGCCGTACCTGTTCTATTTGTGAAGAAGAAGGACGGATCATTCCACATGTGTATCGACTACCGTGAACTCAACAAATTGACGATCAAGAATCGGTATCCTCTTCCCCGAATTGACGATCTTTTTGATCAACTACAAGGATCGAGCGTTTACTCTAAGATCGATTTGCGATCCGGTTATCACCAGTTGAGGGTGAAGGAGAGTGATGTGATGAAGACTGCATTCAGAACTCATTATGGTCATTATGAGTTTCTCATGATGCCATTAAGTTTAACCAACGCACCTGTCGTGTTCATGGATCTCATGAATCGTGTCTGCAAGCCATACCTGGATAATTTCGTTATCGTCTTCATAGATGATATCCTCATCTACTCCAAAAGCGAAGAAGAGCATGAGCAACATCTTCGTCTATTGTTGGAACTCTTGAGACAAGAGCAACTTTATGCAAAATTCTCCAAGTGTGAGTTTTGGTTGAAGGAAGTCCAATTTCTGGGTCACGTTGTGAGTGATCAAGGTATCAAAGTTGATCCCACAAAGATTGAAGCTATCAGCAAGTGGGAAACCCCCACTACTCCGACGCATATTCGCCAATTTTTAGGTCTCGCCGGTTACTACCGAAGATTTATTGAAGGTTTTTCTCTGATTGCGCGTCCTTTAACCGCGCTGACTCACAAAGGGAAGAAGTTCATTTGGGAACTCAAACAAGAATCAGCATTTCAAACCTTAAAGAAGAAGTTAACCACCGCACCTATCTTATCACTTCCTGAAGGCAGTGACAATTTCGTCGTCTATTGCGATGCTTCGAAAAGTGGTTTTAGATGTGTACTGATGCAACGTACAAAGGTTATCGCCTACGCCTCCCGTCAACTGAAGATTCACGAATGAAATTACACAACGCACGATCTCGAGCTTGGAGCCGTTGTCTTTGCATTAAAACTATGGAGACACTACCTTTATGGAACAAAGAGCACTATTTTCACCGATCATAAAAGCCTCCAGCACATCTTTGATCAGAAGCAACTGAATATGAGACAGCGTCGGTGGATCGAGATGCTGAACGACTATGATTGTGAACTTCGTTATCATCCTGGTAAGGAAAATGTTGTAGCCGATGCCTTGAGCCAAAAGGAGAGGATGGCACCTCTTCGTGTTCAGGCACTGAACATCACCATTCATTCAAACCTCAACAGCCAGATCCGAGCAGCCCAAGATGAGGCTCTTAAGGAAGAGAATATATCTCACGAACACTTGAACATTCTCATTTCTCGATTCGAGGTTAAGGAGACTGGACTCCGATGCTATGCCGGAAGAATTTGGGTACCTCGTTATGGAGATCTACAGAACCTTATATTAGATGAAGCCCACAAGTCGAGATATTCGATTCATCCAGGAGCCGGCAAAATGTACCACGATCTTAAGGAACAGTATTGGTGGCCGAATCTTAAGAAGGATGTTGCAACTTATGTTGGTAAGTGTTTGACTTGCTCGATTGTTAAGGCCGAACATCAGAGGCCCTCTGGGTTACTTCAGCAACCAGAAATCCCGCAATGGAAGTGGGAAAGGATAACAATGGATTTCATTACTAAGTTACCAAAGACGGTGGGTGGATACGATACCATCTGGGTTATTGTTGACCGTCTTACCAAATCTGCACACTTCTTAACCATGAAGGAAACGGATATGATGGAGAGACTCGCTCAACTATACATTAAAGAGGTTGTATCTCATCATGGTGTACCTTTATGGATCATCTCAGATTGCGATCCCCATTTTGCTTCTAGATTTTGGCGTTCTTTACAAGAAGCCATGGGAACCCGTCTCGACATGAGTACTGCGTAACACCCGCAGACCGACGGACAGAGCGAACGAACTATTCAGACATTGGAGGACATGTTGCGTGCATGTGTCATTGATTTTGGAAAGGCCTGGGAAAGGCATTTACAGCTAGCCGAATTCTCGTACAACAACAGTTATCACTCGAGCATTAATGCCGCACCTTTTGAAGCATTGTATGGCCGCAAATGCCGATCTCCTATTTGTTAGGCCGAAGTAGGCGAAACGCAACTCATCGGACCCGAGATAGTCCATGAAACCACTGAGAAGGTCGTCCAGATTCAAGCGAGACTTAAGACGGCCCGTGATCGCCAAAAGAGTTATGCAGACCGTAAACGTAAGGACTTTGAATTCAACGTTGGTGACCGTGTAATGTTGAAGGTTGCACCTTGGAAGGGTGTGATTCGTTTTGGGAAGCGCGGAAAGTTAAACCCGCGGTACATTGGTCCTTTTGAAATTTTGGAGCGTATTGGACCCGTTGCTTACCGCCTAGACCTTCCGACACAATTGAGCTCAGTTCACCCTACTTTTCATGCATCAAATTTGAAGAAGTGCCTTGCTCCATCGGAACTTATCATACCATTGGAGGAACTTACAATTGACGACAAACTCCACTTCGTGGAAGAACCTGTCGAGATTATGGACCGTGAGGTTAAAGTCTTGAAACACAACAGGATTTCGATCGTCCGAGTTCGATGAAATGCCAAACGAGGACCTGAGTTTACCTGGGAGCGAGAGGATCAAATGATGCAGAAGTATCCTCACCTTTTCCCAACTCCTCCATCTACCTCAGCTTAAAATTTCGGGACGAAATTTTCTTTAACATGTGGATAATGTAACGGCCCTGGATTTTCCAACGTTTAATTATTAATAATGTTTATTATTAATGCTTGCGTGTTAATGAATGTATTTTATTACATTTACTTGTTACCATACATGACTTTACATGTCCCGACACGTCTTTGTGACACACGAACTTTTCACGAATAATATTTAAGATATTATTTGCATTCATGATTAATTATTATTAATCATTTTTAATTAACTAAGGTTACTAGTTAATTACTTGGGCTTATTTATTTAATTTGTTACATACTTGGTCTTTTATTAATGGACTTATGATTAGTGGACTTGGAAGCCCACCCTACATCCTTAATGGACTAGTTAGCCCATATTTATGCAAGTATTACATTAGGTTACAACTAGATAAATTAGCTTAGTAAAGATTTTAGTTACTTGCATATTTCGCAAACCATTTTTCTTTATTTCCATTCCAAGCTATCACCACCTCCCCATGTTTGAAAGTTGCTTTGATCCCTTCCTCTTTTGCACCCACTTGGCCGTGGACTTTGGATGGAGTAGGGGGATGGTTTTGTTTCAAATTTTGAGTTACTTATTCACTCATACTTCCTCACTTTTACACACACAAACTTACTTGCATTTTCTCTCAACTTTTTCTCTCTTTTTCTTTCAACTTGTAAGTAACATGAAGTACTTTTCTCCTTCTTTTTCCTTCCTAAAAACTGCCACCTAAACCATCATCATCATCATCTTTTGTTTGATTTATCACTTGTTCTTTGTTGTTGTTTAATTACTTGTCTTTGTTAGTTGTTTATTTACTAGTTATAAGAATCAAATTTTCTAGTTTAATTCTTCATATCATCTTGTTATTTCAAGAACAAACAAGGACCTAAACTTTCTAGTTTATGGTTCTACAAATAATGTTTAAAGATTTTGAGTTCATGAGTTGTAAAATCATTACTTGTATTCATGTTTGTAAACTTAAGGTTTACTTTCTTAAAGATCAAAGCCTTGGCTTGAATCTTTAAAGTATGAACAACCACGAACTTGTTACTAGTAGATTTAACTTATTTCTTCATTTTATGTACTTTAAAGTTGAAAAGTTGTGATTTGGTCAAGTATTACTAGTTAATCTTGATCTCATATTTCTTGAAACTAAAAAGTTAACTTTGTAAGTTCAAGAACATGGAAGTATAACTTTTTAGTTATGACTTCATATACTTGTGTTGGATCTAACTTAAGAACTTTAGATCTAGACTTTTGAGTCTAGGATCTTCAAGATCTAACTAAGAACTATGTTCTACAACTTAAGATCTTGTTTACTTAAGTTATTTTCAAGTTTATAGCTTAATATTACTTTTATAACTCTTGTATGTGTTGGATCTAAGATCTCGATGTAACTTTGGTTCATCAAACTTCATACAACTCTTAAGTGAGTTGTGCTACACATCTTAGACTTACACTAGTGTCATAATAGTCAAAACTTGGTTAATATTACTTTTAGAGTTCATGTATGTGTCGGATCTAAGATCTTGATGTAACTTTGGTTCATCAAACTACTTACAACCCTTAAATGAGTTGTGTACTTATCTTAGAATTACACTTGTGTTATGATGGTCAAAACTTGGTAAAGATGATGTAAACACATCAACGAGTTGTACACTTGAAGCTATATGCATCAAGGACGAGAACCGTGATGAACATCAAGCACCAAGAACCCACCAGAACACACTGTTTACTATTTTCTGGAACTGATCAAAATACCTGGGCTACTGTAAAGTTGATTTTCAGTTAACTCAGTTCGAGTAGATAATTTTTCGTTTAACACTCATCTTAATCCGAGTTACGGGTTAGGATCTATGGCCCTCCGAACGTCACTATGTCCTTTTAACGTTGTGCTGAAAAATTCTGACCTACTCGCACGTAAACCATCGCCACGGTCCAACGAAGACGAGTTTGGTTCTGAAATTCTTACAGAAACTAAAGGACTTATATATGGAGCCATGACCACTGCTCTCACCTTATTTCAGTAGGTATAGCGGCCGTGGTGACTGATCGAATTCAGCCTTTGTTTTAAACTCTTTTCTAAGATGAAACTTACTTTATATTTTTTTTTAATGATGAATGATGATGACCCTTAAGACCTAATTTACATACATTTAAACCTATTAGGACGATTTACTAACTTAGTAACTTTTGACTTAGGTTGAGGACTTTCCGGACCAACGTACTTGCTTACTTTTCCCGAGTCAACTTTACTACTACTTTTCCACTGTGAGTTATAGCATCCTTTTTTACTTTAACTATTTTGGGAACTGAGAATACATGCGCATTTTATGTTTTACATACTAGGCACGAGTACTTAAACTTTATATATGTATGGGTTATACAACGGCATAGACTTTCCCCTTAGCTCGGTAACGTTTAGTCATTGGTCTTTGAACCGGTGAACGCGAATCTTAGATATGGATCCATAGGATTTGACATCCCCACTCGGGCTAGTAGCGCTAGTATTTAACGGGTGTTTAATACTTCGTAAACATACGCACTCGCTAAGTGTACTTTTTGGGGGTGATAAACGTTAAGTTAGTTACCAAGTGCCCACGGTTAAACATATACTTTTCATACTATTTTGAAACGCTGTTGAAGCACTGAAATCTCGTGGCCTACCTTACAGTACTGTTATACTTAAACTATAGCTCACCAACCTTTGTGTTGACGTTTTTAAGCATGTTTTTCTCAGGTGCTTAAGGTTTCTTGCTTCCGCTGTTGTACTAGTCATGCCTTGTAGACTTCCGCTGTGCTTACTAGAGATATCACCGCATGAAACATTTTATCTTGCATTCAAACTTTATTACTTTTGAAACGATGTATTTGTAACGACCTACGGGTCACGTACTATTATTGCTTGCTATTCGTAGAAGTATACTTTTGGTTGTTAAACATTCGACGTTGGTTAAAACATCACCTTTATTCATGAATGCAAACTTGTTTTGAAACAGCATATAGTGTTTGACCTTGTAATGATCCTGTTGTTGATGAATCGTACACGATGGTTTTGTACGGGGCATCACAGAAGAAATACGAGAAATTTAATGCTTCTTCTTGAATATTTTGAAAGAGCTTCCGGAGTAAAAGTTAATTATAATAATAGTAATATTTACGGTATTGGAGAAGATGCTTGTGATATTGGAAATTTGGCCGAATGATGTGGGTGTCAACCGGGTATTTTTCTGTTTACATATTTGGGCCTTCCGGTTGGGTCAAAGATGAAAAAATTGAATGACTGGTTACCGGTAATTGAAAAGGGTAACAAATGTTTAGCAGATTGGAGGGAAAGATCGGTTTCTTTCGGTGGTCGATTAACTCTTGTCAAATCGGTTCTCTCAAGTCTACCTCTCTACTACTTCTCGCTCTTTCGTGCCCCGCCTTGTGTGCTAAAAAAAATTAGAGTGTGTGCGTCATGATTTGTTTTTTGGGCGGGTCAGGAAATAATAATAAAAATGTCTTGAGTAAAATGGGAAAAAATCCTTCTTCCTCACGAAGAAGGAGGCTTAAATATCTTGTCTTTAATTTGAAAAACCTTGGCTTTATTATGAAAGTGGTGGTGGAGGTTCAAAACCGAAACCAACACTTTGTGGGTTAAAATTATCCAAAGTATTTATGGCATTCGGGGTAGATTGGAATCGAGTGTCGTGTCAAACTGAAACTCAATTTCAACTGTATGGGCTAATATTTGTAGTGCAAGTTTTGAAGTTGATAAGTTGGAATTTCAATTTTCAAATTCTTTCAATAAGCAGATAGGCAATGGGAAAGACACGTTTTTGGGATGATGTGTGGATTGGGGATTGTAAGTTGAAGGACAAGTTTTGCAGGCTTTTCAGATTAGAGCAGAATCCATAAGCTAGCGTTCGAGATAGGATAAAACATCAGGGTGCACAGGTTATTTTTTCGTGGGCCTGATCTAGAAGCCCATATGACAGAACACGTGCAGAATTGGATGATCTTTCCGGGCTAATCAAAACAGGTTGCTAGATAACAGAAAGCCTGGATCAATGGGTTTGGTTGTTGGACTCGAGTGATAACTTCACGGTGAAAAAACTTAGCTGCTTGATCGACAAAAAGCTGTTTGGTGCGAGTATTCGAGGTGCAGAAACATTGGGAAATAATTTAGTTCCATAGAAGGTTGAACTCTTCATATGGCGAGCTAGGTTGGGAAGAATTCCGGTAAGATTTGAGCTAGACAAACGGGGGTATAGATTTACATAGCACAAGATATTCGGTTTGTGATGCGGGTCTAGAAACGGTTGATCACATCTTATTTCATTGCGAGTTTGCTTTAGAGGTGTGAAAAAAGGTAGCAAATTGGTGGATCTTAACTTTGGTTCATTTTCATTCGCTAACATATTTGATGCCAATAATCTTTTCTCTATTAACAAAAGATTATTTGGTCAAGCGCTATGTTGGATTGTATGTTATTTACTTTGAAATAATAGAAATCTTCGGGTTTTCAAAAACAAGATCGGAACATCCCCAAATCTCTTCAATGAAATTCATACTCTTTCTTTCGATTGGATCTCGAGTAGGAATAAATCTCAAATATTGATTGGTTATCTTGGATCACAAATCCTAATGTGTGATTTTATTTTTGTTGCGATCTCCGCAACCTTTGTGATTTTCATTTTCGTGTACTTGTAACTTTTATTCTCCGGCATACTCTCGTGTGTTTCTTTTGATGTTCTAATAAAATTGCTTGCTTTTTAAAAAAAAATGAACTAATTATAAAAAAGGGAAAGATAATGCAACGTTTAAAAAAGATTAAAAATAGAGCAAAATGACTATTAAGGACTAAACGGATAGTTACTTTTGTGAGTTTTAATATATTAATAAATAAATAAATAAACAAATAAATAAATTTGCCTAATGAAATAGGGAGATAACAATAATGTTATTATACCCCGAATAGTTTTTTACACTTACTATTGACTTTAACGGTTTTTTTAAACTCTGAAGATAAATAAATAAATTAAAGGGCAATAAGAAAATTGACAAATATATTGCCAACGTACTAAGGTAGTATAATTTTAACTTGATGTTTATTCTATAATTCTATATTCTATTCTATAATAATTCTACAATAAGTATAACAACCGATGCTGATGAACAGTAACGGGGTCATTTTGGTCATCTAATCCACTTAAGTGCGACACGTGCTAGCTTATTTACAGCTCCTTCACTCTGTAACATTTCACCACTCTTCACCCACAACAAACCAACCTCTCCTCTCTCATGCTCTCTCTAAAAAGTGAATCACCCCCAAATTCTTTTCGCGGTCGATCGTGCCTTCATGCCGCCTTATTAGCCGACGGCACTACCACCAATGAATCTGTCACGATTTACCCTACAAAACCGTATAAATTTTATGTATTAACGTCAGCTTTTTCCAAAGCGTCGGAAACATCTCCGGTGACTGGAATATCTACGAAGACGACGACGTGAATACGTTCCTTTCGGGAATGATGGTAAGCTGACGTATGCGACTGGTTTCTTTTAAGTCCTTTAAATAATTTGTGTGGAACTAATTTCGGGTTTTGAATCTAGGGTTTTGCAATTTTTGTGGAATCCATGTAGATGTTGATCAGGATTTTGTTTTGCTGTAGACATCTTACATTATTTGTTACTAGATACTGCAGTTAATTTAATGATGGGAGTTCAATGATGTATAATTTGTGTTTCAAGTTAATTGGTATTACAGTTATGTAACGAATGTGATAATTTTAATAGTTTGCGCAATAGTACGTTCAGTTTTTGTATCAATCAAACGGTTTAGTTGTGGTTTTGTGTTTGTTTTTAACATTTGGAGTGTATGATAGTATTAGTTTCCAACTGCTTTCAAATTTGAAATATACAGAGTATAGAACCAAATTATTCAGTTTTTTATTTTTATTTTGATCCATCCTATATTGCAAGTCTTTGTACCACTTATAAAGTAGTTTTTCTTTGTAGGAGTTCCATAACTTTCTTCTAATAAATAATTGCAGGTATCACTATGCTCATCGTGTACTGCTAACCGGTAAGACATGATTTTTGTTATACTGTTTGTCAATTTGAGTGTCATGTAGCCGACTACTGTATATACGTGTAACGTATTAATTAATTGACCTCTCAATATGCTTTGCACTTTGAGCTAAACCCACAATATAAGATTTATGAGCCATTAGTGTAAGATAACCAAAGTATTTATATCTTGCAGAAGACAGAAGTTCAACACCTACAAAGAAGAAAAAGGAGCAACAACCACTGCAACTAAACGCAGTGGAAACCTTTTGTTTCATCTTTCGTGAATCTTTTGTAGTACCACATTCTAATCACCACTGATGCAGCTAAATACATTAGTAACCTTTTGTATGTAATGTCACTACTACAACTATTAAGAGTAAGCATGTGTATGTAGCGTCACTACTACAAATGTTCAGGATCTTTTGAATGCAAAGTAACAGTTAAATTGCAGCAACGCGCAATCCGGGCCTATTTCTAGTTCTATATATATTCAAGAGAATAATGAACAGTAAAACTCAATTGGATTTCAATTTTGCATCGCTATATTTAGGGTTACATACTAAATAATGGAACAACAAAACAAAAGTAATAGTGGAGCAGTGGTAAAGCATTCGTAGCATCAAATGCAGTGTCCCGGTTTCGAGAGTCTGTTTGAACCTTTTGCATTATTTTTATTATTATGCTTTCACTTTTTACTAATTAATCCTCCTTATTTTTTTATAATGCACCCATTAACCTTTTTTTAGTTTTAATTCACTCCCCCCACTTCTATTTTTCTATTTTAAATTCTTTTTAGCTAACATTTTTTTACAATACATATGACTTCTTCGATTTTTTCTTGGCCGCTTTGTTTTTTATATTTTATTTCTTTTGTAACTAACATTTCTTTTAATTAAATGTTTTTCTCTTTTTCTGTACAATTTTGTTTCTACTCCCACGCTTTACTATTAAATAACAATAATATTTAAATTGTATTGATTTTAACTATTTTAATTATTGATTTGAAACGTTCTCTTTTATTTTGTTAGGGTTATTAACGTTTAAATATTTAATTTAAAACGTAAGTTGTGTATAATGAAAAATTGGCTAATTATGTTATACTACGTATATATATATAAAAAAAAAAAAAAAAGGGTCCGTCGCTGCTGTCATACCCCGTCCAAATCCTCTTGGACGAATACAATAACATCTGGTTCCATCGCGATGAACTGACGTCTAAATGCCATGAACGACTCCATGTAATGTCTTTAAAATGATCAAATGCACAGCGGAAGATTTCTTTCATACCTGAGAATAAACATGCTTTTAAGTGTCAACCAAAAGGTTGGTGAGTTCATAGGTTTATCATAAAACAATAAAATTCATCATTTTGATAGACCACAAGATTTAAATCTTGCATGGTACAAATGGGCCCGAATCCTATACTCACCTGTAATGTACATGCAACAACAACAACAACAACAATACCCAATTCCACTAAAGTGGAGTATGGGGGAGGTTAGATGTAGACAGTCTTTCCTCTACCCTAGAGTAAAAGGGAAGTCATTCCTCCCCCCACGGATACCTATCGGTCCGAGGTTAGATGTAGACAGTATTTCCTCTACCCTAGATGTAGACAGTCGTCACCTGTAATGTACATCCGATATCTTTTAAATACAGTACATCTTTCTCGTGTACGAAATCATCTTTCATAAATCTTAGTAACCGTACACATATCTCGTGCACAAAAATAACATACACATAACCTGTGTATAAAATCATTCTCTCGATACATAACATTCACTTTTCATTGCTTTCATAGCTTGGCTTGGTAACCGACCTTAACATATAATGCGCATAAATAATATCCCCAAAAACAGAACATCTCGTCTGTATAATATATAAACCTCGAAGTACTAAACACCACGCCCACTAGCTCTTCCGTCTAGTGAACATTCTGGGTGGGGGTGTTAAACCCGGTAGCTACCTTTAGGATTCGCGTCAATTAGGCGTGCACTAATTCTCAAAATTAGTGATGTTCCCTAATTCTTAGGTAACCAAGCAATAATAATCAGGGGAAAAATATTCATATCAATTGTGGCAATTATCACGTCCACATAATTCAATGGTGGCAATTATCACGTCTACATAATTCATTCAATGAATGTTTTGCTTGTGTCTATCTCGTCAAACATTTATAAAAGCATTTCATGTATTCGTAGTTCAAAATATATTTCAAAAGCATTTAATAAAGCAGTTGTAAAAATAGCGCATGTATTCTCAATCCCAAAAATGTAAAGAGTAAAAGGGAGCAAATGAAACTCACCATACTGTATTTTGTAGTTAAAATACATATGACGGCATTGAACAAGTGTAGGGTTGTCCTTGGTTTCACGAACCTATATCAATTGTATTTCTTTTAAAACTCATGATGACAATTAACCAGTTCTTATATTTATATTATTAATATACTTTTTATATTAATAATTTATTTACTATATTAATTTGTATATTTTAGATACTTAACAAATTATGTATATATCAAAATTTGAAGTATATAATATACCATTTATTCTAAATACCCTATAATGATGTTTAGAAATACCATATTATGTATTAAAACTTTATATTAATACATTTGTAATATTTATTTGTAATAATAATAATGATATTACTAATCATTTTATTAATGATAATATTTATATAAAATGTTAATTTTAATAAAGGTAAGATAATATCTTTACTAATAATGTTAAGTTTTGATAAAAGTGATAGTTTTTAATAATAATAAAAATGATAATTAATAAAATTGATAATTTTTAATAATTTTAATAATGATAATAATAATAATAATAATAATAATAATAATAATAATAATAATAATAATAATAATAACTATAATAATAATAGTTTACTAATAATGATAATAATAATGATAATAATATTACTAATGTTAATGATAATAATATTAATGTTAATGATGATATTTACAAAAATCATAATAATTATAATAATCTTAATAATAATAATGTTAATGAATAAAGTTATAATAATAATAATAATAATAATAATAATAATAATAATAATAATAATAATAATAATAATAATAATAATAATAATAATAATAATAATAATAATAATAATAATAATAATATCAAATAATACCTTAGAAGCATTAAAAAGAAATAAACTGTCCGGGACGGGACTCGAACCCGCGACCTCTCGCTAACACTACACCTCCCTTGTCCACTTCTCCATTTCATTAATTTCTGATTAGCTCAAGATTTATTTCTCTTTAAGTCATTTTTTCTGTGTTCCCCTTCTTCTTCAAACATAACCGCACTATCACAATTTAAAACCCTAATCATATCCTTTTTCTCCTGTCATAACAGATCATCATCATTAATTTTATTATCTTCGTCATCATAATCAAATTCTACTCATTTTCATTATCATTATCATAATCGTTATCATAATCATTAACCATAATCATGTCATCTTCATTGTTAACCTCCGGTACTCTCATCATACATAATAATCCTAAACCTTCATCATCATCGTTATCATGTTCATCTTAGACATCATCATTTATAACTTCGTCATTATCCTAATCTATTTATGATTATATCATCTTCACAGTTTATAATCATCATCTTTATTAACTTATCTCGCGTTTATATAACTATCATCATAAATAATTAATTGGCATCATCATCTTAATTATTACATACATCAGGATCATCATTATTGTTTACCCTTAAGTAATATTGAAAGGACCCGTTCATATACATTATAAACGATTCACAATAGTTGATTACATCACGAGGTATTTGACCTCTATATGATATATTTTACAAACATTGCATTCGTTTTTAAAAGACAAACTTTCTTTACAACGAAAGTTGACGGCGTGCACACCATTTCATAATACATCCAACTATAATTGACTTAATAATAATCTTGATGAACTCAATGACTCGAATGCAACGTCTTTCAAAATATGCCATGAATGACTCCAAGTAATATCCTTAAAATAAGCTAATGCACAGCGGAAGATTTCTTTAATACCTGAGAATAAACATGCTTTAAAGTGTCAACCAAAAGGTTGGTGAGTTCATAGGTTTATCATAACAATCATTTCAATATATTAATAGACCACAAGATTTCCGTTTATAAATATATGTACACTCGCAAGTGTATAAAAGTATTCTATAATGTAACACCCTAGGCAAATCCCACATCGCCCACATACATGAGTGATCATGGGATTATAAGGTAATACTCACGCTTAAATGACACAACGCGTTTTGGGACCACAGGCAGAGCAGATGTGTGAGTACGCTGCAGTTAAGCGTGCTTGGGCGAGAGCACTACCAGGATGGGTGACCTCCTGGGAAAGTGCTTCTCGTGTGTGGTCGCCAAGAAAAAGCCGTGCGCCTACGGGCAAAGCGGACAATATTGTGGTCATGTTAAGCTGGGGTGTTACAGATTGGTATCAGAGCATAACCAGGCTGTTATAGAGAACCAGGATTGCATTTTTATGTGTGCCTTACTTGCTAGCTAGGGTGCCTTAGCAATCTAGGAAACTATAACCTTTCCTACCTTAGACTTAAAGCATTTAGAATTGCCTTATAATCTTAACAATCATGCTTTACCAAACTTGACTTAAAGATTCTAATCAAAGTCTCTTTCCTAATGTAGGACTACAACTTTCCTTGACCATAGTGCCTTTAATTGTTGCCTTTAACTGTTAAATACTACACTATACTTTAGAAACTTTACTTATCTTAGAATGCCTAGCTAATCTAAGAACTCTGCTCACTTTCCTGAGTACTATCCAATTACACCACCGCATCTAAATGCGACACAATGATTTCAGAAATTCTTGACATTCATAAGTCATCTATCATGGTTATGTGTATTACATATGTATTACATGAAATATTATCCATGATTTTGAAATTCTTATAATTGTTACTACTCACACTCAAACGTATATAACTCTCTGTTATATCACGTACCTATATGCCTTATGCCTTTATGCATCGGTTTGCGAATTGAAAAATGTCATTGGGTTATCACAGTATACGAATTGAAAGTCTTTAATCAAAAGATTATTAGATTACATACTTATCACTTTATGATCTCGACACGTCATACTGCCATTATTAAAGTAAAGACACATCATATCTTATTATATCTTATCGTATCTATCCTAATAGATTTTGTCTAACACTTTTCCTAAATTCCCTCCATAAATTACGGAAATCTTTTTGCTATATACACGTATTCGAGGAGACGAATATATCATCCAGTATTCAAAACTAATCTCATATCAAAAACCCTAATTCCAAACACATAATATGGATTCCTCGAACTCTTCGAGCTCCAATGGCAGCGTAACCGGAATGAACCAACCAATCAGCCATCATCTATTTTGGATGAATTGAGGATGGGTTCGTAGTAAACTTAATCAATGGAGACAAGAAGAAGGTGATCCCTTCCACCAACCGAATTCACCTCTTGGTGAAGAACCTGAAGCACTTACTGGCAAACCCGTTCGGAACACTATTTTTACCCTCATTTCCAGGATATCCAGTCACGAATATATAATATCTAAAATTTTAGATCTTATTCATCCACTTGTCCGAACCGCCAATCATCCCGGAATAATAGAAGAAGTCAACGAGCTTCGCGCTCGAGTAGTGGCTCTGGAGAATATGGTGCGAAACCTACGAACACCAGCAGCAGCACCAGCAGCATAACCAGTACCACCAGTACCATCGGCATCACCACCAACATCACCAGCTCCACCAACGAAAACATCCGCATTTCACGCCTCAACATCACACTCAGTACCTCAAACATCAACATCATACGCCCCATAGATACCAAGGAATATTAGTAATAATGAGTTAAGATGTATTGACTCATTCTTCCTGAAGAATTACATATGTATACTTTATATATATGGATTGGAACAATAATAAATCTTTTCATACTAAGCTATTACGTGTGAATCTTAACTAGTATGTACTACTTGATTAATTCATATCATTAATATGCTATGATGTACATCCTTCGTTAATGACTTAACAATCGTTAATCACTGCTTCAACACAATAAACTCCATTTCATAATAAATCAAGTGTATTACTCAAATACATGATTGATTGTATACTTTCATTTTCGATGTACTCGAAACTTTCTAGAAAACATCATTCGTGCCTTATGAATTTCACAAGAATTTCACGAGCACCAACATCATATACTGAGGTATATCAATAACAATGAATGATGAAGTATTGATTCATAACTTTATTAGCGAAATATTTCGCGACAATTATGAAATCTCTAAGGTTTTGGAGATTATTTATTCTCGTTTCAACCGCAAATCAAATGAGTTTAATATTATATTAACTCATTAAATCTATATTATATCTGAAGAATACATATATGAACGTATATCTTCTCTTTTGTACAAACTGTTAATTGTGAAAATATTTTAATGGGTAGGTAATACCCGAGAAATATTTATATCTCACATTAATATGTTACATTGTACATTCTTCAAATTCTGATTCAATAATCAGTAACTATACTACTTACATCCACATATGTATCCGCACACCAAAGAACAATCATTTTCATTCAAATCAAATTACATATTCTAAATTTGACATATCAGAATTCAAGTAAAGCTATAGCAGATGTTATCTTCCTAAAGATCACTACATTCATGAATTATATTCATTCGTATTCTATGATGAATTATCACATCAAGCCACCAAAATTATCATTCATTACTTTTGAAATCAACAACGCCTATTCGTCAACCATTAGATCCATTGACGATTACAATCAGTGTTTAATCATCTAAAAATAAAATTTCTTGAAACCATCTCGGGTTGTCAATCAATGATTCAGATTCATTAACCTTGAGAATGCTGACGAAGCAGCAAATGCTATAGATGTTCTTAAGGGCTAACAGTTTGATAATAAAGAATGGTACGTTGGAAAAGCCCAAAAGAAAATTTGAAACTGAAAAACAGATTGAGCTAACCATGGAGGAGACCAAGGACAAACACAAGGGCCAAACCCTATATTCAAAGAATCCAGGAAATTCTGAATCCGGTGAAATCTTTAGAGAATATCTTGCTCCAAAGTCATGTTAAAAGCTTGCGGAAAATTTTTCTTCATCAACTTTCGAACTTAGAAATTCCAAAATATCATCATAAATATCCTCTATATTTCGGAAGATATCTTCATAACGATTCATGTCCGCAATTAAGTATCTCTTTGCGATATCTTTATAAAGGAAACTGTTTTAGTTTCTATATTCTGTAAAATTCGAGTTTAAATTATAAATGCTTTGAAGAAGTGATTGGGAATTGAAGCATGAGTTAATATAATATAATGACGTCAGGCCAACGTGATTATATTACAGTAAGTCATGCTCAGTTTTTAATGGAAGATGATGATTCATAGATTTTATAATCATCATTTGCCATGTTACACGACTCTTACATTCTATTTAACCTCTAAACATATCAAGAAAATATTTTTCTTGATGATTCGGTCTTTTTCGGATATTCTGGTGTAATGTCCTCCCAATAGGGTCTGGAAGAAACGTTACTAATATCAAATAAACCAACATATTATAATACGAGAACAATACTAAATGAGAAAATTTAACTTTATTGAGTACGCAGCGAAAAATGAAATGTCGTTACAATAATGGAAATAACGATAAAGTAATTGTTCATATGCAGAAGTAATAAATGCGATATCTCTTGATCCTAAGTCCAAGTAGCATCACATAAGTAGTAGATAAGAAAGCTTGAATCAAACAGCACCTGAGACAAAACATGCTAAAGTGTCAACCAAAAAGGTTGAGTGAAGTTCATAGGTTTAACAAAAGTAGTTATCGTTGTTTTTAGACCACAAGATTTAGTTGTAAAGTTGATCTCCCGCAGGATCAAAAAGTAGATCTCGCAGATCCAAAAGTAGTACTGATTCGTGATATTTTAGACTAAACGTTTGTTTTGTTGCCCCGATGATAAGTTGGCAGTACCTTATCACCATGTTTAAATCATTATTAAGTAATACAAAGACATCACGGTCAAATGTATCGGGGACGTTACTCCCGATAGGCCTACCCCCAATAATTAAGAATGCCTTATCCTGAAAGCAATTAAAAAATATCACTGTGGGGTCTTAGTAGCATAAGCTAGTCATAGTACAGTTTAGGTTCGTACTTGTGTCTAAGTTGTTTAAAGTATAAAAGCAGCATGTGTCTCACCCCAGTAAGTATAAAAAGTGCTATAGCAATAAGAGTGGGGCTATGAAAGTCACCTTAGTAAGTAGAGAGAGTTATTCCTCGGAATAAAGAGTTGAACGAGTGAGCAGGAAAGTCAACCTATTGACATTTAAGAGTAGTTAAGTGTTTTGCCCATGTTTAAGTTTAAGTATGTGTTTAAGTATAGTTTGTTTTACTAAGTTTCTATTCCTAGTAAGTTACTATTTTTATAAAGTTTCCATTTTTAGAAAGTTTCTTATTTTACTAAGTTTCTATGACTAGAGAGTTTCTACTTTTGTGAGTGTTTTTCATTTTAGGATACTTGCCGTATTAGATAAGCTTCCAATCACCCCTTTCCCTTCGAATGGCTAATTTAGATCTAGGGGCTTGAGCCATAGGACCCTTTAAATCGAAAATCCAAACCCTCTGCCTAGAATCTCGTAGAAACCATTCGTCAAGAAAGTTCGAAGATCTATACATCTCTAATACATATCCCAAAATATTTTTGTGCTACAATATAAGTAGTAGGTTATAGGTGCTAGTAATAGTAATAGTGTATACATGTTAAGTACTAGTATAAGTAGTATTAGGGTTTAAGGTTTTAATATGTATATGTATATATAATTCGTATATATACATAAAAATATTTTTTTTTTTACATGTATATATGTATATATAAATCTAGGAGTGTTTATGTATATACTTATGAATAACAAGTTTATAATATGAATATGAATTAACAAAGATTAAGGTTTATGTAAATAGTTTAGGGTTTATGTTATACCTTTGAAGATTCAAGATAATTAACAAAGAAAAGATGAACACGATGAAGATGGAAGATCAAAGCCTTAAAAATCTTGAAGAACTCCTTGAAGATTCTTGAAGAACACGAAGAACAAGCTTGAAGATCCGAATACCACAAGAGAGGGAGAGGGAGAGATTGTTTTTGAGAGAGGATTTTGGTGTGATTTGTGAATGAGAAACTAGGAGTCTAGGAGTGTTTAGTCAACCTAAGGATGTTCTAATTAATGATTTTATTTTGTTTTATAATTTTTAGTCAACAAAAGGTGGTACTAGTTTATAATTAGTCAACATAAGGATGTACTAGTTTATACTTTATTTTTAGTCAACATAAGGATGTAATTGTTTAAGATTCTTTAGTCTCATTATTATTACTATTATTATTATTATTATTATTATTATTATTATTATTATTATTATTATTATTATTATTATTATTATTATTATTATTATTATTATGTTTATTATTATTTTTACATTTACTACATGATAAGTATTATTTTCTTTTTACTAATTCATGACTTGTATTTATTTTTATTTAGTTCCCAATTGTTTTATTATTTATATAAATGTCACTTTTTATTTATTACTTATAGATTAATAGTTATAAATAATATTATTGAAATGCATAAATTTTAATTAGCAGTGAGTGTCGAATAAAAGTTTATTATTTGGTCAACGTTAAATTGATTGTGTATATAACAACCCTTAAATAATTAATACGTATAGTCAGACAGTAAACCCTAGGGTCATTTCAGTAATTTCAGAAGTCAAAAAGTGAGGGTTGTTATAGTACCTCCCCGTTAATAAAAACTTCGTCCCGAAGTTTTAGGTAGACTTCTCGGATGCATCAGCAGTTGAGAAGAGATGGGGATATTTCCGTTTCATATGGTCTTTGCGTTCCCAGGTATATTCGGGGCCTCTACTCGAATTCCAACAGACTTTAATGATAGGTATGTTGCTTTTACGCGTTTGTTTGACCTCTCCTTCCATGATTTCTATAGGTTCTTCAACGAAGTGCATTTTATCATTAATGCGAAGATCATTCAAAATGATGATGTTATACAAGTCATTTCAGTAAATTGGATACATGAAATGTGTTATGAATGGTATTGAGCTCATTTAAAACCTTGAGCATTTTATGCCACAATATTAGGGCAGACAAACAGAAAGGAGTTCGTGAAAATCACAGTCATGAAATTTGATAGAGATCTTCATTGTTTACAACAAGAATATTTTAATGATGAATATAAGTTGAAAAATAAAGTTTTATCACTATTGAATAATATGGATAAAACGATTCGTTTATAGGAAGAGTATAAACGAAGCTATCATAAAAGAGTGAAATGAGAAAATTAAATGTTCGCCTTAACTTTTGACGTAGTCACGATTGATTTCCGGAATTCAAGGAATTAAAGGAAATCTTCGTAATCTATAAGATTTGATTCTCCGGTATTTACGAAATTTTGAGATTTGTTTGATTAAATGCGGTGATTTGCCTCGATTGATGTGTTTGGAATTTTACTATAAATTAGCTTCTTCCGTTTCATTATCTTCACCACTTCTATACTTTCTTTCTCAATTCAAACTTCCAAAAGATTAAGAAAATGCTAAATCCAGTTCTGATCCTGGTTATTATATTGACCATCTATGCAGTCATTCTTCTTTTTCTTTTACCGCCAGAGGAATCTGTTTACTTCTTCTATGCTCTTGGGGTTATAGTGTTTTTAATTATCCCGTGTCTTTATATTTCTATACGCATTGATATACACGGTTTGTAATTTTGGAGTCGTTATCGGGCTTTATATTTTCCCTTATATGTCGGAGCTTTATGTTTTTGTTTCTTCTTCCCGACTTCAAGTCAAGCGAGTAATGGTCCAGAATTCATAGGTATGAAGTTTTGAATGATCATAATATATAAAGTAGAAAGGAAAGGTAATAGCACGATTTGATTTGTCATATTACCTGATATAACAACCCTCACTTTTTGACTTCTGAAATTACTGAAATGACCCTAGGGTTTACTGTCTGTCTATACGTATTAATTATTTAAGGGTTGTTATATACACAATCAATTTAACCTTGACCAAATAATAAACTTTTATTCGACACTCACTGCTAATTAAAATTTATGCATTTCAATAATATTATTTATAACTATTAATCTATAAGTAATAAATAAAAAGTGACATTTATATAAATAATAAAACAATTGGGAACTAAATAAAAATAAATACAAGTCATGAATTAGTAAAAAGAAAATAATACTTATCATGTAGTAAATGTAAAAATAATAATAAACATAATAATAATAATAATATAATAATAATAATAATAATAATAATAATAATAATAATAATAATAATAATAATAATAATAATAATAATAGTAATAATAATGAGACTAAAGAATCTTAAACAATTACATCCTTATGTTGACTAAAAATAAAGTATAAACTAGTACATCCTTATGTTGACTAATTATAAACTAGTACCACCTTTTGTTGACTAAAAATTATAAAACAAAATAAAATCATTAATTAGAACATCCTTATGTTGACTAACACTCTAATACTTGCACTATATAAACACTCCTAGACTCCTAGTTTCTCATTCACAAATCACACCAAAATCCTCTCTCAAAAACAATCTCTCCCTCTCTTGTGGTATTCGGATCTTCAAGCTTGTTCTTCGTGTTCTTCAAGAATCTTCAAGGAGTTCTTCAAGATTTTTAAGGCTTTGATCTTCCATCTTCATCGTGTTCATCTTTTCTTTGTTAATTATCTTGAATCTTCAAAGGTATAACATAAACCCTAAACTATTTACATAAACTTTAATCTTTGTTAATTCATATTCATATTATAAACTTGTTATTCATAAGTATATACATAAACACTCCTAGATTTATATATACATATATACATGTAAAAAAAAAATATTTTTATGTATATATACGAATTATATATACATATACATATTAAAACCTTAAACCCTAATACTACTTATACTAGTACTTAACATGTATACACTATTACTATTACTATCACCTATAACCTACTACTTATATTGTAGCACAAAAACATTTTGGGATATGTATTAGAGATGTATAGATCTTCGAACTTTCTTGACGAATGGTTTCTACGAGATTCTAGGCAGAGGGTTTGGATTTCCGATTTAAAGGGTCCTATGGCTCAAGCCCCTAGATCTAAATTAGCCATTCGAAGGGAAAGGGGTGATTGGAAGCTTATCTAATACGGCAAGTATCCTAAAATGAAAAACACTCATAAAAGTAGAAACTCTCTAGTCATAGAAACTTAGTAAAATAAGAAACTTTCTAAAAATGGAAACTTTATAAAAATAGTAACTTACTAGGAATAGAAACTTAGTAAAACAAACTATACTTAAACACATACTTAAACTTAAACATGGGCAAAACACTTAACTACTCTTAAATGTCAATAGGTTGACTTTCCTGCTCACTCGTTCAACTCTTTATTCCGAGGAATAACTCTCTCTACTTACTAAGGTGACTTTCATAGCCCCACTCTTATTGCTATAGCACTTTTTATACTTACTGGGGTGAGACACATGCTGCTTTTATACTTTAAACAACTTAGACACAAGTACGAACCTAAACTGTACTATGACTAGCTTATGCTACTAAGACCCCACAGTGATATTTTTTAATTGCTTTCAGGATAAGGCATTCTTAATTATTGGGGGTAGGCCTATCGGGAGTAACGTCCCCGATACATTTGACTGTGATGTCTTTGTATTACTTAATAATGATTTAAACATGGTGATAAGGTACTGCCAACTTATCATCGGGGCAACAAAACAAACGTTTAGTCTAAAATATCACGAATCAGTACTACTTTTGGATCTGCGAGATCTACTTTTTGATCCTGCGGGAGATCAACTTTACAACTAAATCTTGTGGTCTAAAAACAACGATAACTACTTTTGTTAAACCTATGAACTTCACTCAACCTTTTTGGTTGACACTTTAGCATGTTTTGTCTCAGGTGATGTTTGATTCAAGCTTTCTTATCTACTACTTATGTGATGCTACTTGGACTTAGGATCAAGAGATATCGCATTTATTACTTCTGCATATGAACAATTACTTTATCGTTATTTCCATTATTGTAACGACATTTCATTTTCCGCTGCGTACTCAATAAATTTAAATTTTCTCATTTAGTATTGTTCTCGTATTATAATATGTTGGTTTATTTGATATTAGTAACGTTTCTTCCAGACCCTATTGGGAGGACATTACAGAATGGTATCAGAGCCACTCATGTGCCGCTGGGGGTGGTGGGGAAAACCTCATCGAGGACGATGAGTCCCTAAGGGGGGGTGAATGTAACACCCTAGGCAAATCCCACATCGCCCACGAACATGAGTGATCATGGGATTATAAGGTAATACTCACGCTTAAATGACACAACGCGTTTTGGGATCACAGGCTGAGCAGATGTGCGAGTACGTTGTGGTTAAGCGTGCTCGGGCGAGAGCACTACCAGGATGGGTGACCTCCTGGGAAAGTGCTTCTCATGTGTGGTCGCCAAGAAAAAGCCGTGCGCCTGCGGGCAAAGCGGACAATATTGTGGTCATGTTAAGCTGGGGTGTTACAGAATGGTATCAGAGCTACTCATGTGCCGTTGGGGGTGGTGGGGAAAACCTCATCGAGGACGATGAGTCCCTAAGGGGGGGTGAATGTAACACCCTAGGCAAATCCCACATCGCCCACATACATGAGTGATCATGGGATTATAAGGTAATATTCACGCTTAAATGACACAACGCGTTTTGGGACCACAGGCAGAGCAGATGTGTGAGTACGCTGCAGTTAAGCATGCTCGGGCGAGAGCACTACCAGGATGGGTGACCTCCTGGGAAAGTGCTTCTCGTGTGTGGTCGCCAAGAAAAAGCCGTGCGCCTACGGGCAAAGCGGACAATATTGTGGTCATGTTAAGCTGGGGTGTTACATATAAGTTGTAGGCACCTGGTAACAAGCCTTAACGTTCATGTTTTACCCTCTGAAGTACACCAGATCAGGTGTGTTTAAAATAACCTCGAAGTACTAAAGCATCCCATAGTCAGGATGGGGTTTGTCAGGCCCAATAGATCTATCTTTAGGATTCGCGCCTACCGTACATAGACAAGTTGTTTAATGTTACCAAGCTAAGGGTATATTTCTGGTTTAAACCCACATAGAATTAGTTTTAGTACTTGTGCCTATTTCGTAAAACATTTATAAAAACAGCGCATGTATTCTCAGTCCCAAAAATATATATAAAAGGAGCAAATGAAACTCACCATACTGTATTTCGTAGTAAAAATACATATAACGTCATTTAACAAGTGCAAGGTTGGCCTCGGATTCACGAACGTATCAATATTGAGATTCAATATTGCAGGAAAGTACGTAGAAGCAACGGAGATGATAAACACTAGATTGACCTCACGAGCATACCCATGAACCATACCCATCACCTCCATAGCTATAACCCATAATTTTCTTAGCATCGACTCATTAAAAAAAAACTATTTTAAAATCACTCGGACAGCACTCCGTCGTAATATTTTATGTATACTAATAATATCTTGAAATAATACAGAGCAATATATATATATATATATATATATATATATATATATATATATATATATATATATATATATATATATATAAATCGATTGAGAGAGTTTAAAGAAATATATTTTCAAGTTTCTATGAAATAATGAAACCTATTGAATTCTATTTATAATAGATTTTTGAATTATTAAAGTGAATTATTAAAGTATGAATTATTAAAGTATGAATTATTAAAGTGAATTATTAAAGTTAAAGTAAAGTAAAAGTAAAGTAAAGGTAAAGTTAAAGTATAGTAAAAGTATAAAACTATGTATGTATAATACGCGTATACATGTATATAATATTAATTTAAATTGTTATATATATTTAATGAAATAAAATATAAATATCGTTATATTTATTATACTGGTTAAGTAATGAGTTGTCAAAAGTGATTCTAGATATTTATAAAAGTTATATACATTTTAATAATAAAGTTCTTTTTAAACTGAAAACGTTTTTGTACATTTGAAAATAGATTAATAGAATATTATGGAAACCAATTCTCCACTAACTTTTGTCTAACTTTCATAAATGACACTTTTTATTTTTATTTATAAATAGCTTTACAAATTATTCCGAATATCGTTAAGAGGAATAGATTTTCTCAAATCATAGTGGACCTCTCAACAGAGACTTGTAATCATAATTCAATGTTTCTGATAATTCAATCATTTAATATTTTTTTTATTTTCGTCGATAATCATATTGAAACAAATACGTTCATATAAAGCATTATACGTTTAAATACTTTGTTGACATTTTCAATTTATAATATATACACAATACATACATATTCATATATGTTCATTTAATGGTTCGTGAATCATTGGAATTTGGTTGAGGTTTAAATGAATGTATAAACATAGTTTAAAATCCTTGAGATTTAACTTAACAAACATTGCTTATCGTGTCAGAATAATATAAAGATAAAGTTTAAATTTAGTCAAAAATTTCCGGGTCGTCATAGTACCTACCCGTTAAAGAAATTTCATCCCCGAAATTTGATAGAGGTCGTCATGGCTAACAATGAGAATGTTATTATGACGATTATAAAGTTTTATCATGTCTAAGAAGTATGGATAAAATAATTCGATTACTCGAAGCGTATGAGGGAAGTTATCGTAAATGATGGAAATAAGATTATAGTGATTCGTCATATCTTTTGACGTCATCACAATTGATCTCCGAATTTAAAGAAAATCTTTGTAATCTATATTGGATTTGATGCTTCGGTGATTAAGGAGATTGTGATTCTCTTCGAATTAATACGATAATCCATCTTGATTTCTCTGTCGGGTATTTCACTATAAATCCACCTCCTTCGTTTCCTTACAACTCACACCTTCTATTCTTTCTCCCTTAACTCATATTTTAAAGTATTTGTCAATATGCTTCATCCAGTACTGATTCTCGATATACTCCTCACTTTCATATCTGTCGTTCTTCTTTTTCATCTGCCTCCGGAAGAATCTATTTACTTCTACTATACTCTCGGTTTTATAGTGTTTTTAGTTCTTCCGTGTCTTTATATTGCTATATGCATCGATATATACGGTTCATAATTTTTTGGGTGGTTGTTGGGTTTTATATCTTCCCTTATATTTCAAAGCCCCTGCTTCTGTCTTCTATAATCATTGACATCCACAGTTAATGCTCCCTTCTATTTGCTGCGATTTATACTCCAATTTCTATTTTGGAGTTTTGTCCTTTCGTTTCTTCTTCTTGCGATTAAGCAACGTTTGTAATGGTCCAGTATTAGCAGATATGAATTTTAGAATGAACATTGTTAATGTTCTAAGAAGGAAATGGTAATGGCACGATCTTGAATTGTTAATTTACCAGAATACCCTGAAAGAAAAAAAAAACCGAATCATCAAGAAAATATTTTCTTGATATTTTTAGAGATTAAATAGAATACAAGAGTCGTGTAACATGGAACATGATGACGGTATGGTCTGTGAATCGTCATGTCCCATTAGAAACTCAGCATGACTTACCGTAATATAATCACGTTGATTAAGTATCATTATATTATACTAACTCATGCTTCAGTTCCCAACACTACTTCAAAACATTCATAATTTAAACTCGAAAGTTTATAGAATATAGAAACTAATAGTTTCTTATATGATGTAACACTGATAGCGCAAAGAGATAAATGACTTCAGATAAGATTAGTTGTGAAAATATCTTCAGAAATATCGCGGATATTTATAATGAAAGATATGATAATATCTTAGAATTTCTAATATTGATGGATGATGATGAAGATTTGTCTGTAAAGGTTTAGAATAAAGAGTAAGGTATTCGTTAATGACTTTAGCAGGCACTGAATCATTTGGATTCTTTGAAGGCAGATTTAGTCTTTATGATTTGTCCACAGCCTCCTTCATAGTCTGTTCAATCCGTTTTCCAGTTCCAAACCTTCTCTTTTTCTCAGCTTTACCACCTTACTATTCTTTGTCATCAAACTTTTTACTGTTAAGATCGGTTACAGTTTTTGATGCTTCATCAGCATTTCAAGAACTAGTTTGCAGTTCAAAATATTTTTCAGAACTTCACATTCAAAGTATGTAAGTCCAGAAGATAGACGTTTTACGTACACATATAACTGTTGGCGTAGACATGCTGCGAGATTTCAAAATACTGGTTACTGATTTTCGATGATTCGTATGACAATTCTCGTTACAAGATGCGAATGAGTAAATGATGTGATTTCAATAAATATAATGATTTTTTGAAAAGTCAAAGATAATTGAAGTTGTTGGTAAGTTTATTGCTAAGGTGGCGAGATATGAAAGGTTCCCCAGTAACGATGACGAAAGGGCAACGTATCTATCGAGGTTATAATAAGACTAGTCCGACTGAAAAGTTGAAGTTGACTTGCTGGAGCTGTGACAAAACTGGCTACTTTGAAAAGGAATTGAAAAGTCATTTTAGCTAATAAATGCCAAAGGGTCTGACACGGATACGCGTCGAATTATGACTTTGGCTTCGAGAGCTTTTTAGGTACATAACTGTGGGTAATATGTGGTTGGATCATCATCTCGATTGTTCATTGTTTGAAGTGTCTTCGAAAACTTCGGAGAGTTTGAACACAGTTTGTAATCGTTAATATACATATGATGTTCTAACACAGTTTTGAAGCCAAAGTATAGCTTTGAAAGATATAGGAATCTAAGAGTGATGTCTTCTGTTAAATCATGACTTGGATTTTGATTTGTCAAAATCAGAATGCGTAATCAAATTTGGATGAGAATGGTTGTTTTGATTTCTATACAAGAATGTATATTGTTGTGAGATTAGGGAGTATAGTTGATGATTTGCTTAATCAGATTCGAAAAATGTAACATATTAATTGTGAATTTATATATCTCTCGGGTATTACCTACCCGTTAAAATTTTTTTCACAATTAATATTTTGTACAACAGAATTTTATTATAGTCTTTGTGAAAATATATTTGTGCATATTTTCTTCAGATGTAACATAGATTTAATGAGTTAATATTAAATTAAACTCATTTGATTTACGGTTGAAACTAGAACTGAATAATCCCTAAAGACTTTAGAAATTACATAACTTTTACAGAGTATTTATTCAATAAAATTGAAATTATGAATTAATACTTCGTTATTTGTTGGTGTTTATGGAATTCTTGTGAATTTCGCAAGGTACGAATAATATTATTTGAAAAGTTTCGAGTACATCGACGATGAAAGTGAAAAATCAATCTTATATTTGAATAATTCATTTGATTTATTATAAATTGGGATTTATTGAATTGAGGCAGAGATTGTAGTTATTGATGGTTAAGTTGTGGACGAAGGACGTACATTATTGCATATTAGTAACATGAATTAACCGAGTAGTTAAGATTCACACATAATAGCTTAGTACGGAAATATTTATTATGGTCTAAAAATTTATATATATAAGATATACATATAAATCCTTCAGTGGAAATGAGTTAATACTTCATAACTCATTGATATGACATACTTGTTGTTGATTTATAATGATGCCCACGGTGATTCTTGAACTGAAGGAGTTTGTGATGTTATAGGTGCTGCTGATTCTGACAACGCTGATGGCACTGACTGTACTGGTGATGTTCATGGTACTGTTGATGCTGTTGGTAAATCAAGTCTAGCTTGTAAACCACACATCATTCTTGTCAGGGTTTCTACTCTTCCTTCTATCATTTGGGTTCACTCATCTAATTTATGGTTAGGGCTAGAATAGATAATCTCTAAGACTTTAGAGACTACATAATCGTCGTAAAATGTTTCTCCAATGAAGTTATGAATCAATACTTCATCGTTTGTTGTTGTTGGTATTCCTTGGTATCTATAGAGTGTATGTTATTGGTACTCGTGGGATATAGGTTGTGATGTTGAAGTGTGGGATGCAGATGTTACTGTTGGTGGTGGTGATGGTACTGTTGGTGTTGCTGATGGTGGTACTGGTTATGCTGCTGGTGCTGCTGTTGGTGTTTGTAACTCTTGCACCATATTCTCTAAAGCCACTACTCGAGTGCGAAGCTCGTTGACTTCTTCTATTACACCGGGGTGATTGTCGGTTCGGACGAGCGGATAAATAAAATCTAGAATTTGATGTAGTATATAATCGTGACGAGATACTCTGAAAATGAGAGAGAAAATGGTGTTTCGGACCGGTTCGCCGGTAAGTGCTTCAGGTTCATCGCCAAGAGGGCAATGTGGTGGATGGAAGGGATCACCTTCTTCTTGTCTCCAATTATTGAGGAGGCTACGAACCCATCCCCAATTCATCCAGAATAGATGATGGCTAATTGGTTGATCCATTCCGGTCACACTGCTTTCGAAGCTTGAGTGGGATTCTATATCGAAATTCGAGGGACTTGAACTAATGACGAATTCCATTTCGTTCGATTGAATAAAGGATTTTTAGATATGAAATGATTTTCCGGCTATCGGGTGGTATTCTAATTACATAGAATATCTATATATATAGCACAAAAGATTTCGTAGATTACAGAGGAATTTACGGGATATGTCAGGCAAAGTTTACAGTAACAGATACACTAAGATATGGATTAGCAGATACGCTAAGATATGAATTTTGTCTATACACTATTCATGCAATCAATGCAGTAAGATGTGTCTAGACTAAGAATGATAAGCAGACAATTTCTGACAAAATGGATAAGCAAAACTTTTGACATGCAGACACGGTCGAAGTCAAGGCTCACTAATGCATCCTAACGACTATCAGTTAGACACACTAATGCAGACCTGGTTCACTAAGACCACCGCTCTGATACCAACTGAAAGGACCCGTTCATATACATTATAAACGATTCACAATAGTTGATTACATCGCGAGGTATTTGACCTCTATATGATACATTTTACAAACATTGCATTCGTTTTTAAAAGACAAACTTTCTTTACAACGAAAGTTGACGGCGTGCACACCATTTCATAATACATCAAACTATAATTGACTTAATAATAATCTTGATGAACTCAATGACTCGAATGCAACGTCTTTCAAAATATGTCATGAATGACTCCAAGTAATATCCTTAAAATAAGCTAATGCACAGCGAAAAATTTCTTTAATACATGAGAATAAACATGCTTTAAAGTGTCAACCAAAAGGTTGGTGAGTTCATAGGTTTATCATAACAATCATTTCAATATATTAGTAGACCACAAGATTTCCGTTTATAAATGTATGTACACTCGTAAGTGTATAAAAGTATTCTATAAGTTGTAGGCACCAGGTAACAAGCCTTAACATTCATGTTTTACCCTCTGAAGTACACCAGATCAGGTGTGTTTAAAATAACCTCGAAGTACTAAAGCATCCCATAGTCAGGATGGGGTTTGTCAGGCCCAATAGATCTATCTTTAGGATTCGCGCTTACCGTACATAGACAAGTAGTTTAATGTTACCAAGCTAAGGGTATATTTCTGGTTTAAACCCACGTAGAATTAGTTTTAGTACTTGTGCCTATTTCGTAAAACATTTATAAAAACAGCGCATGTATTCTCAGTCCCAAAAATATATATAAAAGGGAGCAAATGAAAATCACCATATTGTATTTCATAGTAAAAATACATATAACGTCATTTAACAAGTGCAAGGTTGGCCTCGGATTCACGAACGTATCAATATTGAGATTCAATATTGCAGGAAAGTACGTAGACGCATCGCAGATGATAAACACTAGATTGACCTCACGAGCATACCCATGAACCATACCCATCACCTCCATAGCTATAACCCATAATTTCCTTAGCTTCGACTCATTAAAAAAACTATTTTGAAATCACTCGGACAGCACTCCGTCGTAATATTTTATGTATACTAATAATATCTTGAAATAATACAGAGCATATATATATATATATATATATATATATATATATATATATATATATATATATATATATATATATATATATATATATATATATATATATATATATATATATATAAATCGATTGAGAGAGTTTAGAGAAATATATTTTCAAGTTTCTATGAAATAGTGAAACCTATTGAATTCTATTTATAATAGATTTTTGAATTATTAAAGTGAATTATTAAAGTATGAATTATTAAAGTGATTTATTAAAGTATGAATTATTAAAGCGAATTATTAAAGTATGAATTATTAAAGTGAATTATTAAAGTATGAATTATTAAAGTGAATTATTAAAGTAAGAATTATTAAAGTGAATTATTAAAGTATGAATTATTAAAGTAAATTATTAAAGTATGAATTATTAAAGTAAATTATTAAAGTTAAAGTAAAGTAAAATTAAGTAAAGGTAAAGTTAAAGTATAGTAAAAGTATAAAAACTATGTATGTATAATACGCGTATAAATATGTATAATATTAATTTAAATTGTTATATATATTTAATGAAATAAAATATAAATATCGTTATATTTATTATACTGGTTAAGTAATGAGTTGTCAAAAGTGATTCTAGATATTTATAAAAGTTATATACGTTTTAATAATAAAGTTCTTTTTAAACTGAAAACGTTTTTGTACATTTGAAAATAGATTAATAGAATATTATGGAAACCAATTCTCCACTAACTTTTGTCTAACTTTCGTAAATGACACTTTTTATTTTTATTTATAAATAGCTTTACAAATTATTTCGAATATCGTTAAGAGGAATAGATTTTCTCAAATCATAGTGGACCTCTCAATAGAGACTTGTAATCATAATTCAATGTTTCTGATAATTCAATCATTTAATATATATTTTTTATTTCGTCGATAATCATATTGAAACAAATACGTTCATATAAAGCATTATACGTTTAAATACTTTGTTGACATTTTCAATTTTTAATATATACACATATACATACATATTCCTATATGTTCATTTAATGGTTCGTGAATCATTGAAATTTGGTCGAGGTTTAAATGAATGTATAAACATAGTTTAAAATCCTTGAGATTTAACTTAACAAACATTGCTTATCGTGTCAGAATAATATAAAGATAAAGTTTAAATTTAGTCGGAAATTTCCGGGTCGTCACAAATATGTATGTGTATGTCATCGAGTACGGATCCAGAAACAGGAAACGAGGTAACTAGTGTCTGTTATTATTTTATAATGCTTAAAGGACCTGCAGAAGCCCACTTAAAATGATAGTCTAATTCCATTGTTCTAGCAGTCCATTAACACAAATTTTTACAGCCCACAAGTATAATTGTCTAAGCAAGTCTAATTTGTATATTTGTTAAATCCTGTCATTTTCAGTATAATTGGTTGTATATCAATATCATGGTCACCATCCACATCACTATCTAGTCATATTCCATTATCAATATCAAACAAATAAGTTACCGACAATTTCTTTTATAATGTTTGGTATAAATAAATTAATATTTGCGTATGGTTAAGAGTATCATAAATATCGTCATACTTATCGTACCTTCATCATTGACGGCAACTAGTTCGAAGGATTATCATTAACAAGTAAACAAGCAGTTGCAACAGCTCGATCCTAAAGTTGAAAAGGCTGTGACAGTTTCATGGTGGTGGTTTTCGTGGGTTGAGTTGCTAATGGGGTTTAATTGATGGTTGATGGTATGAAGGTTGGGATGATGAGGGTGATGTTTTATGATCGGGTAACAAAAAAAAATGGAGATCAATGGGTTGATTAAGGTGATGATTGAATGATGGTTAAATGAATGGTGATTGAATGAAGAACAAGTGGATGATGGTTTCGAAGGGACTTGTCGAATTGAAGAACAAGGGTGGTTCAAGCACTAGTCGCGTAAGTTTGTTAATCTAGTGATAATCAATTTGAAAAACAGAAAAACAATAATAGTTGTAGTCGTATGACTTAAGGTTTTTAGCTTTGGTGGTTGTCTTTGGTGAGTAATGGTGGTGATTTGGTGTTCTTGGAAGAAAATGATTTAGGCGGGTGAACCATGGTGGTTGTCGTTTAAAGTGGTGGTGGCACACGGTTGTTTGATAGTGTTGTGTATTGATGAAAGGTGGTGGCGGATTGGAGAACCCGAAGTGGGTTTTGTGAATGTGTGCTTTCATCTTTATATATGTACATATATATATATATATATTTCTCATATCATATATTATAGTTATAGTTATAGCTAATAGTTATAGTATCATATTATAATATAATGTCAGAGATAAGTTATAAAGGAAAACAGTGAGAATCTTGAAGTAATCCAATTCACAATCACGGATGAGATATGATGTGTTTTATGATCTTTTTTTTTTCAAAATAGAAACAGCAAAATTAATTAGAAAAGGTTATTAGGTGGTTGTCTGAACATGGGTTGGATGGTGATGTTATCATAGATGTCAATAGAAAATAAATTAGGAGGAAAAGTGGTTTGTTTTGTTCTTGAATCAAACAAATACAGATATATGGTACATGTTGATTTAATTTGTTAGTTAGTATTTAGTATTTATGTTTTGGTAATAATATTAATATTAATTGTTTAGAACTTTTTGAATTGGTGTTGTGATTACCGATTCACAAGGATTGAGGTAGGTAGTGGAGCACATGGGGTTGTCCATGTAACTCTCATTTGCACGTCTCTTTTGTTTGGTATTTAAGTCCATGTATTGTAATCATTTAATTTAAATATCATAACAGTTAGCAGCCAGCCTCTTGTCCCAATTTCCATTCACAGAGTATTATATCTCGTTCCATTGAAATTTAGAGGCGGATAAAAGTATCTAGAAAAATTCTATATTTTTAAATTAACTATATTTATTTATTTTGGTCATTATTGTATAAAATTCAATCATTAGTTTAATAAATAAAAATTACATCAACTGTCCCTCTCATTTCAGTATAAAATATAAAAAGTGCTCAAATTTAATATCTAGGCCCTAAATACATTTTTAGTAAGCCTAAAATTTATAGAACTCATTTTCGGATTACCGTTTATTTTAAAATCACATAAGTTCGAATTAACTTGATTAATATCAATCGAAACATCAAACGATTATTACAATCTTTTAATATTTATTTTTAATATACTTACTTATATATAGGGATATATTTTAAATAATAAATGAAAAGTGAATGTTATGTATCGAGAGAATGATTTTATACAAAGGTTATGTGTATGTTATTTTTGTGCACAAGATATGTGTACGGTTACTAAGATTTATGAAAGATGATTTCGTACACGAGAAAGGTGTACTGTATTTAAAAGTTATCGCATGTACATTACAGGTGGGTATAGGATTCGGGCCCATTTGTACCATGCAGAATTTAAATCTTGTGGTCTATCAAAATGATGAATTTTATTGTTTTATGTTAAACTTATGAACTCACCAACCTTTTGTTTGACACTTTAAAGCATGTTTATTCTCAGGGATGAAAGAAATCTTCCGCTGTGCATTTGCTCATATTACATGGAGTCGTTCATGGCATATAGAGGTCAGAACCTCGTAATGGGACCAACTGTTGAAGAATTCGTCCAGATGGATTAGGACGGGTCACTACAGCCGCAACGCGCGGCTGACCCCAAAACTTGTTGAAATCATTAAGAAATTACACTTACGGTAATTATAATTATAACCCATGCGGTGGGCCGGGCATTGTGATGACATTTTACGATCGATGTTAATGTTGGAAAAACTTGATGAAAAACGTGTGTTTTCACCAAACTTTGAACACAAATAACTATATAATCGAGTGACATATAATACTATTATTTAGTGAGTTTTGTAGTCCTTGACAAGGGCTTTAAAACGAGTTAAGGAGTGTTCAAAACGGATTAAAGGTGAATGAGATATCAAATATCAAAGTTCATTGTTCAGTGCAAAACTAAAAGGGTTAATGAGTTATCCCACATCGGTGTGGGAGTAAACCTAATGTTATAGTTTACGCTATAAATAGGAGCCTTTAGAGTTTTCACAAACACACCAAACATCGTATAAGCATTCTTATATGATTTGAGTTTCCTTTCAACCGCAACAAGGTTTCTCCGTTCTGGTTACCTTTCAGGCAAGTGTTCAAGTTCGGCAGTACGCTGCTTCGGACCGTTGTACCCTGGGAACAGATGAAGAATCTGTTTAAGGGAATTGTGTAAAACACAAGCCCGGTTCAACATATTATCAGTTAGATCGTTTTAACTTTCATTTATTATTTTAATTATTTATTATACATATTTGCAATCTATAGTTATGTTTGATGTTTGTAATAATATGTATATTTGTCTGGTTTCGTTTTTTTTCTTACCTACAGTTAATTGTCGTAAACGGTCCATTACTAAATCTCATTACACATATATGAAAGGATTGATGTTTGCTATTAAATTTGGAAAAAAGAATTGATCAAAAAAAGGGAAACATGAAAATATATTAGGACCACACGTGTATTTCAATTAGCCACAAATTATGTTTGGTAAAAAAAAAAAAAAAAAAAAAAAAAAAAAAAAAAAAAAAGGTTAAAACTATAAATAAGCTATATACTTCTTTAAATGTCTCGATGTCGTCTATATACTCATTTTTTTCTCATGTCGGCTATATACTTTCAAAAAATGTATCAATGTCAACATCTTGTTACCAGTTACATGTTGAACTGACAAAGTTAATTATTTAACTTCTTTTTTCATTTTATATGGCTATAAATATGTCATATACTTTCAGTTGTGTTCCGATGTAGGCTATACACTTTCAGTTTTTGTTCCGATGTATCACCGACATGTCATGACTTCTTAGAAGCCACGTCATCAATTGTTTCATTACAGGTAAAAAAAAAAGTATAACGGACGACATCAGTACACTTTTTGAAAGTATATAGCCGACATGAGACGAAAATGAGTATATGTTCGACATCGGAACACTTAAGAAAATAGATAACCTATTTGTAGCTTTAACCCTAAAAAAAATTGGATACAGGTCATTTGTGGATCGAGAAATACGTGAAATATGGATTCAACAACACACCGCCACTAGTAACCAAAATTGTAGCAATATTACTCCAAATAGAATATATATAAATTATTAATACAAATAAATAAAATAGTTTTATTGATATATTATATACTCATTACATATTAAAATGTATTCTATACTCAAATACTAAGATTATCATTTAATATTCATTAATTTAATTTGATATTGCATTTATCTTATAAAGCGAGTACTAATTACAATTCTAATATTTAAGAAAATTACTGATCGGTTAAATTCACCTTAAAAATTATCAAAGATACATGTTGATGAAACTATAGAAAAACAAACATACAAAATTTGTAGGATTTATTATTATTATTATTATTTAATTTATTTTTATTTTTTGAGAGAGAGAAAACTACATGAATTTTCGTGTCAAAATTCTTTCAGATTATTTTAATTATAATTAATTATTATTAAAAGTATAGTAGTATAGTAGAACCTAATGAAAAGGGTAATACCTTTAACGGGTTTTTAACAAAAAAATGATTTCTTAATAATTGGTAGCCTTTTGGAGATAAAAAGGCAAGAGACGGGATCCGTCCGTGAACCCACAACGCGTAAAAAACTGAATTTTACTTTGGATTTGACGTCCTGACGTGTCATCCTGGAACCCAAAAGCCTTCATTTCTTGTTTATTTATTATTGAAAAATTAATTTAATTAATTCATTTATTAACCATTTAATGAGTAAAGCATTGATCAACGATGGTATTCAAGCGGGTTTGCAGGGTAGATCGGGTGGTATGGTGTCTGATTATATGCGTAGTCATGCATATGAAATGTGCTGCGCAACCAGATTTGCGTAAATGATATTGCCTCGTTTATACATATTTTTACTCGCAATATCGGTTCTTTTCATTCGGTTTTTGGATATAATTTAAAGAAATGACGAAGAAATTGTTAACGTTGGAGTTTTTACATTCCTTCGAGACGATTTGAAGAGTTTTTATTTTTGAAGTGATTTTGGGGTGTAAGTTTCATTGTTTTCAAGAAGAAATCGAAGTCGAAGCAAAGTGTGACGACCCGGCAAAATCGTCATTGACGGTGCCGTCAACTTAGGTCCCGTTACGTGGTCATAAGTCTTTAAAATAAAGTTTGACCAAAATATGTCGCATTCATTTCAAATGTAAGGATGTTTCAAAGTTTACAAAAGTAGTTTAACAACTAGTTACGTTACAACGTTTAAAGTACAAATGAAACCTATGCGACACAATATAAAGTAAAGTCAAAAGACGCTCCATGTATGCATGTATACTCGACATCCAAGCAAGTATCAAAATAGTGTGCGGAAGCATGTATCACTTAGCATTCAAGGACCTGAGAAAAACACAGAAAATCTGTCAACGAAAACGTTGGTGAAATCATAGGTTTAGTAAGTAAGTTGTATTGAACCACAAGATTTAGTATAAGTTGATTATCCAAATCGTTTACATTCCAAAAGTTGTTGTTTGTATCACGAGCACCCAATTATCAAGGCTTAACTGAATGGTACCTCTGAATCATAGTCTTAGAACCTACACTATACCCGAAAATATATTTCATCCGCTAACGGTAGTGAACCGTCCGAATGAGGGCTCGTCAAGCCTGTATGGATCCACACAACATAAGTTCTCGCTTACACCCTACAAGTGTAACTAATGATAATTGAACTTGAGGATTTTTGTCCTAACTCGTACGTAGAATGTTTGTTTCGTACTTGTGTTCACTTTGTAAAAACGAAATGTTTATGTTTTCTCATCCCAAGTATAAGTATAAAAGAGTAAAAGTGGGACTATGATCTCACCTTGAGTGCACGAGTATATAGGCACTTCACAAAGTAAACGTGTGCAAGAACGAATGCTAGTCTTGACCTAAATAATTGGTCGTATCAATATCGGTAAAACACGAAGTCGGTCAAAGTTGTTTAATTAGTCCTATGGCTCGTTACGACTCGATTATGTAGCATGTGAATCAAGTTGTCAAGTTTCATGCAATATACAAGTATAAAAGAAGGTTAGAACGGTTGCATAAGTATTTGGTTAAGTTTGACTAAAAGTCAAACTTGGTCAAAGTTAAAGTCAACGGAAAAGTCAACACGTTCGGGTCGGGTCTCGGAAAATTTTTCTGAGTTATATAATCATATATGACCATCTTAGAACAAGTTGTATGTTAATCGGAGGTGCGTAGCATAGTTAGAATTTAACGAAAATGAGACTTTTTGGACAGCAGGCAAATGGCCGCTCAGATTCGTGGTGCGCCGCTCCGTTTCTGTAAGACCCTAATATTTATTATACAGAAGGGTAATTATGCTACATAAAGTGCAGGAAGCATTGTGTAATTAAACAAAGCTCAGATTCTGCCCAGACATGGGTGCGCGCCGCGCACACCCATGGGTGCGCGCCGCGCACGAACCCAGCGACAGAATTCTGTTTTTTCTATTTTGGGTTTAATGAGGGGCTTTTTGGTCTTTTCACTTGAGGCCGGATGTGAAGCCATATCAGCTGGTTAGATTCAATTTTGGATCACATTTCACATCCATTAACACTCTCAAATCATTCTAGAGAGAGAGGGAGATTTCTAGAGAGAGATTTGGGGTTTTGGAGAAGAAGGAGCTTGAATTGATCAAAGTCTCGGGTTTTAAAGTTGTTCACCTCGTTCCTAGCTACGTTTTGGTGGTTGTGGTAAGTTCTAACTCCGAATTTCATTGTTTGATTTTGATAATCAAGTTAGGGTTTGAACTTAAATTGATGAGAAACCCATTTAAACTCTTGGAGTGAGTTTAGTGATGCTAGTAATCGGGTTTGTTGTTATTGTTGGTGGAGTTTGGGTTGGTGAACTAATTGGCCATGATTAGGACTTGAAATTGGGTTTAATCACTTAAGTTAGTGATTATGGAAGTATTGAAACCCATTTAGGGTTATTTGGTTGACTAGTTTTGACTTTGGGTCAAAATTAGGGTTTAGTGATGATTATGACCCAATTGGCGATTTAATGAGGTTTATAAACTTAAAATGGATTAAGTTGAACTATAAAACCGAGTTAAAGGTGTTTTGGTGTCAAAACTTGTAAATGGTGAGATTTTGACCTTATGGGTCAAAATTAGGGTTTATGGGCAATTTGGAGATTTGTAAGTGTTTAACACTTGTGTTCGGGTTTAATTGGCGTTTTAGGACCATTCTCACTTGTGTTAGTGATTATTGGTTAATTTTGGGCGCGGTTTGTACTTGGAAGTGCATTTGGGTCGAATTTGCACTAAGTGTCAAATTGGGTTGGTTTGTAAATCCAATCTAAGTGTGTTGTTGAATTTGTGATAATGGAATAGGTACTTTCCATTGGCGAGTTGCAGTTTACTTGGAAGCATTCAACAAGGCGACAACGTGAGTGTTAATATCCTATGTGCATATGTATGTGTAGGATGGGTGCGGGTCGGGTGAAGTGATTCTCGGCTATAGAGCTCACTTCACATATAGGTGGATTTGATGGACTTTTGTATGAGTCCAATTGGCATGGTTGTGCGTTTTGGTTGACCATCTTTGGCGAAGTACGCGTTCGCGTGTACATTATCACACGTGGTTGTGATGTGGTTGATATAACCCCAATGGCGAAGGGTTTAATGTTGAGAAGTGAATCGCGTGTGTATTCGGATTCACGATGACTCGTGTAGTTCGGTCATCTTATTGAGTTAGTAATCTCGTGTGGTTCGGATTACTAAGGCTCGTGTAGTTCGGCCAACCTCGATGATGTGGAGATAGTAATCTCGTGTAGTTTTGGATTACTAAGGCTCGTGTAGTTCGGCCAATCTTCATTGTGGTACTTGGTTCTCGGTATTGGGTTAAGGGGTTAACCTTGTGCGTTATATATATATATATTGTTATATATTAATGTATTGTTGTGGTGTAGCTAACCCTCCGGGGGTAGCTTCTTGGCTTTGTTCACATCGTCGTTGGTGAACTTATAATTGTTGTTGTATCTTTAGCTCGTTGCTTAGAGATCGTACGGTATGCTTAATGTAGTGCCTTATATATGGATGTTTCGGTATGCGGTATTTGTTATTTCGTGGCGTGTCCATTTTATGCATATATATGTATGTAGTATATTATCATTCACTAAGCATTAGCTTACCCTCTCGTTGTTGACTCTTTTTATAGATTGCATGCGGATGGTGGCTCGGGTAAGCGCGCGGATTAGAGGATTTGCATAGTTGCTTTAGAAGATCTTGCTTTTGGATTGATTAGGATTGGGTAGCGTATCCCCAATCGCCATGCTCGGCTTTATTTTGTATTAAAAGTCGTGTGGTCGAAACTTGTATTTTGTACGAAAGTCGTAAAACGGCCGATGTGGGCCCGGTCTCGTAAAACTCATTTTATTATTGGAACGTGTTAGTTTTAACTAATATAAATTGTTGTGAAAAGCGTTTGGTCTAAAAGTGTCGGGAAGTCGAAGAACTTTTCGCGAAAAATGGACATTTTGATCAGAACTGTCTCAGGCCTTGTGCGCACCGCGCACAGGCAGTGGTGCGCGCCGCGCACCCTCTAGTTAGTTTTAAATTTTTTTTTATTTCGCGTTTTTGGTTGGTTAACGGGTTGGGATGTTACAAGTGGTATCAGAGCATGGTCTAAGGGATTTAGGTGACTTGAGATAGGTGCTTAGACTTAGACTTGTGTGTGTGCTTAATTGTTGCGGGACTTGTAGGATTACGGGTCGGAATGGGTTAAAGTTAGTTCCATGTTTGTAGGTGGACTAACGTTTATATTAGTAATGCGGATATTATTAATATATTATTGTGTTGTGGTGTAATTCTCGCGCGTGTTTATATCGCGTAGAATTTTGTTTGTGTTTGTGTATATCATCGAGCGAAGCGGTCGTTGTACTAACGAGTTGATGCGGCGTGTGTGCGTAATAAGGACTTGCAAACCTTATTACGGGTGCAAATCGTGTCAAACAAGTGATGTACGACGAGTGTTTAGCAAGATGGGGCGGTGTGGTGCGTATGGTTTTATACGTTCATGGACTAATCGTTTTGCATTCTTTAGAATGGCAACACGAAACGAGATCGAGACGAATGACGAGGAGTTTAATACTAGAGTTGCGACCGCCGTTGCGGAGCAAATGGGTGCGTTGGAAGAAAGAATGGATAGGAAGTATTTCGAATTTCGGGGTAGTAGTGAAATGGAGCGTTATCTTAAGATCTTCATGAGGACTAAACCCCCGATGTATGACGGGAAACCGGATCCTTTGATAAGCACAACTTGGATTTCGGACGTCGAAGGGTGTTTCCGTACTATTGATTGCCCTCCTGAGAGAAAGACGAGACTCGCTACGAGTTTGTTGCGGGGTAGGGCAAGGGATTGGTTGGATGGTAATATTGATCTTGTCGGTGGCGAGACGTTTATGGCTTTATCGTGGGACGACTTTAAGGAGGAATTCTTCGAGGAGTTCCGGACTTTGGCCGGTTTGTGGGAATTGCGTAATGAGTTGCGAAATTTGCGACAAGGATCTATGGATTTGAGTACTCTCAAGACGACCTTTATGGCGAAGGCTCGTTTTTGTCCAGAGTATTTGGGGAATGATCGTTTGTTGATGGGGGATTTCTATCGGACCTTGAATGATGACTTGAAAAGTAAAATTAGTCGGGGTCAAGCGAAATCGTTTTCGGAATTATTCGACTTGGCTAGAGGTTTCGAGTCGTATTCACGATCGAAAAAGGGTGAACCTTCAAGTGAGCGAAGGGTCATTTCTTATGGTGCTCCGAGTAAGAGGGCTAAGGTTCCGAGTGTGAGCAGGGGTGGTACGCGAACGGGTATGTCGGATTCTAGTGCGGCTAGATGTTACAATTGTGGCGTGAGGGGTCACAAGTCTTGGGAATGTTCGGTACCAAAGGGTGATGGTATGGTGTGCTTCAATTGCCAAAAAGAAGGACATCGTAAGTCGGAATGTCCGAAGTTAGCGGGGACGGGTGCGGCAAGGAGACGTTAAGGTACGTTTCATTTAATAAATATATCTTTTGATTATTTATTAAATGCCGTTTGAGTTTGAGTTGTATGCCTTTGTTGTGCATGTTATGCTATGGGTGACGTTCCTAATGGAAGTACCCTATGTTGATGTTTGATTGACGGGCGAAGGGCGTAAGACTTGGTGCAACCAAGCATTCCTTAGTATTTGGGAAACTTTTCTACCAAGCCACAGAAATGGTTTTGGTGTTTGGTTGTTAAGCGCGTGTTCGCTTTTATGTTGAAGTGACGAATCATGAGGTTCGTCAGTTGGTTGGAACCCTTGAGATCGAAGTGTTTTAAATCTCGATGTGTGTTGGTAATGGAGTCTTTATGACGCGACATTAGGTGCCTCTTTTATACCTACTAGCGTGGTGTTCGACTCCGATTGTGTTGCGGTACACTTTTCGTTCAAAGTGTTTAAGGGTTGGTTAAAATCCTTCGTGTGCTCAAGGTTGGAGCAAGATGTGGTAATGGGTCGTGTGAGCCCAATTATTGGTAAAGTCTACCTGTGGTAGCATTGTGCGGTTGTAAGAGTTGTGATATTGGGACGTGGTTCCAAGTGGGGTAGTTACACTCCCGCACGAGGAAGATTTAGTGTGATATTTCGGATGATGTTTTTGGTAGATCCGGAAATTTGGTCGAGACCTAGTTTGGATCGATTTGTAGTAGAGTGCAATTTCGGTTAACTTGTACTTATGATATTGGATTTGTAGATTATCACCGAGGTGGTAAGTTGGTGAATCTCGTTGGGAGATAATGGACGTGTTTGGAGAGCAAGGTGAAATCTTTCGGTTAAGGGAGGTGTGTGTCAGGTTCTCTTTTGGAGAATTATTGTTTGGTACCTATGTTTGGTATAGGTGGTTCTTGCGTGATTATGGATGGTTAGTGGTCCGCTAGGGTTCACTGTAGTGTAGCAGAGCGCGATGTTGCACGACTCGGTGATTGAGGCCGAAAGTGCGTATGTGATAGATGAAGCATGACCTTCGGGGTCCGCTGACTTCATCGTGGGATTGTTGATTGATGAAGCATGACTTTCGGAGTCCGCTGACTTCATCATGGGATTGTGATTAATGAAGCATGACTTTCGGGGTCCGCTGACTTCATTATGGTATGGTTGATTGATGAAGCATGATCTTTAGGGTCCGCTGACTTCATCATGGGAGTACGTGATTGGTGGAGCATGACTTTCGGGGTCCACTGACTTCATCATGAGCGTGGTGTTATATCGGTGAAGCATGATCTTCGGGTCCGCTGACTTCATCCGGTGTTGAGATTGGTGAAGCATGATCTTCGGGTCCGCTGACTTCATCATGGTTGTGGATCGCGTGTGTTTTCGGATTCATGATGACGCGTGTAGTTCGGTCATCTTATCGGAATGAATCTCGTGTAGTTCGGATTCATGGTGACTTGTGTAGTTCGGTCATCTTATTGAGGTAGTAATCTCGTGTGGTTTCGGATTACTAAGGCTCGTGTTGTTCAGCCAACCTCGATGTTGTGGAAGTGAATCTCGTGTAGTTCGGATTCACAAATGACTCGTGTGGTTTCGGTCATTGTATTGAGGAGTGAGTCTCGTGTAGTTCGGATTCACAAATGACTCGTGTAGTTCGGTCATTCCTCTGGGATAGTGACTCTCGTGTAGTTCGGATTCACTATGGCGCGTGTAGTTCGGCCATTCCCGATTGTGTTGTGGTGAAGGTAGTGAGTCGCGTGTAGTTCGGATTCACTAAGGCGCGTGTAGTTTTCGGCCGGCCTTCGTGTGGTGTGATCTATCGGTTATTTTATACACCGATGGTGGGGTCGTAAGGACCGTGTGGTTTGATCTATTGGTGTTTTATGCACCAATGGTGGGGTCGTAAGGACCGTGTTGTGAGAACTATCGATTGTTTTATACACCGATGGTGGGGTCGTGAGGACCATGTTGTGAGATTAGTGAGGCGATAGCCGTGTTTCGCTCACATGTTGCTACGGGTGTGACGATAGTTGATTTGGTACACCTTGGGATTTGCGTTTCCATAGTCGTTTTGGGCGCTATCGATTTTAGCCGTTTGCTTTATGATGTTACGGTAGTTGCGTTTTGGTCGTATTGCGCACTACCAGGGATGTCTAATGATTGGTGTTATCCGTAAGGATTCGTTTGGTTCGGTCTTCATCGTTCGGGCTGTTGACCTTAGGTTGAGACTTGGTTGCTTTTAGTGTTGTACTCGGTAAGGGTACGCTAAGGGATTGATATCTCGGTACGAGATTGGTTGATTTTTCCCGATGTTAGGGAATGAGCATGGTTTTAGTGCTCGGATTGGTGGGTTTGATAAATCGCGGGTGACGATTTAGTTTTTAAAGGCGATTCATTGGGAAGAATTGCCTAGGAAGGTCGGTTGGGACTTATGTTTGAGGACCGTGGATTGTGGTCCGTTTGGTTAAGTGACGAGGATCACGAAGACGTGATCGATTCTAAGTGGGGGAGAGTTGTAAGACCCTAATATTTATTATACGGAAGGGTAATTATGCTACATAAAGTGCAGGAAGCATTGTGTAATTAAACAAAGCTCAGATTCTGCCCAGACATGGGTGCGCGCCGCGCACACCCATGGGTGCGCGCCGCGCACGAGCCCAGCGACAGAATTCTGTTTTTTCTATTTTGGGTTTAATGAGGGGCTTTTTGGTCTTTTCACTTGAGGCCGGATGTGAAGCCATATCAGCTGGTTAGATTCAATTTTGGATTACATTTCACATCCATTAACACTCTCAAATCATTCTAGAGAGAGAGGGAGATTTCTAGAGAGAGATTTGGGGTTTTGGAGAAGAAGGAGCTTGAATTGATCAAAGTCTCGGGTTTTAAAGTTGTTCACCTCGTTCCTAGCTACGTTTTGGTGGTTGTGGTAAGTTCTAACTCCGAATTTCATTGTTTGATTTTGATAATCAAGTTAGGGTTTGAACTTAAATTGATGAGAAACCCATTTAAACTCTTGGAGTGAGTTTAGTGATGCTAGTAATCGGGTTTGTTGTTATTGTTGGTGGATTTTGGGTTGGTGAACTAATTGGCCATGATTAGGACTTGAAATTGGGTTTAATCACTTAAGTTAGTGATTATGGAAGTATTGAAACTCATTTAGGGTTATTTGGTTGACTAGTTTTGACTTTGGGTCAAAATTAGGGTTTAGTGATGATTATGACCCAATTGGCGATTTAATGAGGTTTATAAACTTAAAATGGATTAAGTTGAACTATAAAACCGAGTTAAAGGTGTTTTGGTGTCAAAACTTGTAAATGGTGAGATTTTGACCTTATGGGTCAAAATTAGGGTTTATGGGCAATTTGGAGATTTGTAAGTGTTTAACACTTGTGTTCGGGTTTAATTGGCGTGTTAGGACCATTCTCACTTGTGTTAGTGATTATTGGTTAATTTTGGGCGCGGTTTGTACTTGGAAGTGCATTTGGGTCGAATTTGCACTAAGTGTCAAATTGGGTTGGTTTGTAAATCCAATCTAAGTGTGTTGTTGAATTTGTGATAATGGAATAGGTACTTTCCATTGGCGAGTTGCGGTTTACTTGGAAGCATTTATCAAGGCGACAAGGTGAGTGTTAATATCCTATGTGCATATGTATGTGTAGGATGGGTGCGGGTCGGGTGAAGTGATTCTCTGCTATAGAGCTCACTTCACATATAGATGGATTTGATGGACTTTTGTATGAGTCCAATTGGCACGGTTGTGCATTTTGGTTGACCATCTTTGGCGAAGTACGCGTTCGCGTGTACATTATCACACGTGATTGTGATGTGGTTGATATAACCCCAATGCCGAAGGGTTTAATGTTGAGAAGTGAATCGCGTGTGTATTCGGATTCACGATGACTCGTGTAGTTCGGTCATCTTATTGAGGTAGTAATCTCGTGTGGTTCGAATTACTAAGGCTGGTGTAGTTCGGCCAACCTCGATGATGTGGAGATAGTAATCTCGTGTAGTTTCGGATTACTAAGGCTCGTGTAGTTCGGCCAATCTTCATTGTGGTACTTGGTTCTCGGTATTGGGTTAAGGGGTTAACCTTGTGCGTTATATATATATATATATATATATATATATATATATATATATATATATATATATATATATATATATATATATATATATATATATATATATATATATATATATATATATATATATATATATATATTGTAATATATTAATATATTGTTGTGGGGTAGCTAACCCTCCGGGGGTAGCTTCTTGGCTTTGTTCACATCGTCGTTGGTGAACTTATAATTGTTGTTGTATCTTTAGCTCGTTGCTTAGAGATCGTACGGTATGCTTAATGTAGTGCCTTATATATGGATGCTTCGGTATGCGGTATTTGTTATTTCGTGGCGTGTCCATTTTATGCATATATATGTATGTAGTATATTATCATTCACTAAGCATTAGCTTACCCTCTCGTTGTTGACTCTTTTTATAGATTGCATGCGGATGGTGGCTCGGGTAAGCGCGAGGATTAGAGGACTTGCATAGTTGCTTTAGAAGATCTTGCTTTTGGATTGATTAGGATTGGGTAGCGTATCCTCAATCGCCATGCTCGGCTTTATTTTGTATTAAAAGTCGTGTGGTCGAAACTTGTATTTTGTACGAAAGTCGTAAAACGGCCGATGTGGGCCCGGTCTCGTAAAACTCATTTTATTATTGGAACGTGTTAGTTTTAACTAATATAAATTGTTGTGAAAAGCGTTTGGTCTAAAAATGTCGGGAAGTCGAAGAACTTTTCGTGAAAAATGGACATTTTGATCAGAACTGTCTCAGGCCTTGTGCGCGCCGCGCACAGGCAGTGGTGCGCGCCGCGCACCCTCCAGTCAGTTTTAATTTTTTTTTTATTTCGCGTTTTTGGTTGGTTAACGGGTTGGGATGTTACAGTTTCACGACAAAGTATCGGTGCCACTTTGTAGGAATTTGGCGCTCCGCTCAGGGAATCGGCGCGCCGCTCCGAATGCCTGGCAGAAATTCTGGGCTGTTTTCAAGTGTTCAACTTGAACCAAACTTCATTCAAATACAATTTATGAACCAAAAACACTTAGAACACATACCATACATTGTTGGAAAGGTATTTTAACGAGGAATACAACTAAACACATATCATTAATTAAATCCATCATTTAAAATGACTAAATCCTCGTCGAATGATCATTTAATGCTCACCATTTAATGTTTCAAGCTCATAAATGCAAATGATGATTCGGGAACTTAATACACACATATAATACGCCGTTTCGAAGGTAATTACGAATACATTACAACTAAACACGTACCAACAACATTGTAAAGTATTTAATGCATCAAAATTCATATTTAAGGCTACCAAACCCTAACCAAAAATCATAAACTCATCAATCATGTTATTGGAGTCTTTCTAAGTCAACCTACATACCAAATTGAAGCTAGTGATGCTAGTAACACATTTAATACATGCACTTTAACATCTAACAACATTTAATCAACCAAATCTCAAGATTAAATTAGTCACTTTTTGTAAGACCTGGATTCTGATTCTGCCCAGTTGCGCGCCGCGCTGGGTCATGGCTCGCCGCGCCATATGTCGCTGGCAGACCCCTTTTGTTATTTTAGAGTTTTTAAAAGGGCATTTCGGTCTTTTCGCATTTGAGCCAGATTTGAGGACTTAACCTCCTCCACCCATTTCATTTATTCATTTCTTTTTCCTTTTCTTTTCATATTTCTCTCAAGAACTTAAACACCCATTTGATTCAAAAGGATTTTTGGAAAGGAAGAAGCGGGTTTTGATCTTTGGCGTAGTAGACAAGTTTGTTCTCCTCGTTCTTAGCTACACGGTGATACTAGTGGTAAGCTCTAACTCCGAATTTTGTTTTTGTGTTCATCATTCAAATTTGGGGCTTTTGATTGTATGATTCATAGATGGAAACCCATTTAGTTGTTAATTGAAGATTAACACCAAGATTCGGGTTTATAAGTGTTAAAGGCGGGTTTTGGGTTGGTTAATGATTTAACCATGTTTAAGACTTGAGAATGGTGTATAATCACTAGTAGTAGTGATTATTGATGTATTGGAGACCTTTAGGGTTCTTGTGGTTGACTAATTTTGACTAGAGTCAAAGTTAGGGTTTGTTGATGATTATGACCCGAATGTCGATTCGATGAGGTTTATAAACTTAAAATGGATTAAGTTGAAGTATAAAACCAAGTTAAATATGTTTTGGTGTCAAAACTTGTAATTGGTGAGATTTTGACTTTATGGGTCAAAATTAGGGTTTATGGTCGATTTTGAGAACGATAAGTGTTTAACACTTGTGTTCGGGTTTAATTGGCATATTAGGACCATTTTCACTTGCGTTAGTGAATGTTGGTTAGTTTGGGCGAGGTTTGTGCTTGAAAGTGCATTTGGGTCGAAATTGTACTGAGTATCGAATTGGGTTGGTTTGTAAATCCATCCTAATTGTGTTGTGGTATTTAAGATTATGGAATAGGTGGTTTCCATTGACGAGTTGCGGATTATTTGGAAGCGTTTCATCAAGGCGATAAGGTGAGTGTTAATATCCTATGTGCATATGTATGTGTAGGATGGGTGCGGGTCGGGTGAAGTGGTTCTCGGTTATAGAGCTCACTTCACATATAGGTGGATTTGATGGACTTGTGTATAGGTCCAATTGGCACGGTTGTGAATTTTAGTTGACCTCCTCTTGGCGAGGTGTACACTTGTGTGTACGTTATCACATGTATTGTGATGTGGTTTTGGAAAACCCCGATGTGGTGGATTTTATAATCCCGTGATCGTGGGTTTTGGTATTGGAGAAGTGAATCGCGTGTAGTTCAGATTCATGATGACGCGTGTAGTTCGGTCATCTTATTGAGGTAGTAATCTCGTGTGGTTTCGGATTACTAAGGCTCGTGTAGTTCGGTCAACCTCGATGTCGTGAAGATAGTAATCTCGTGTGGTTTCGGATTACTAAGGCTCGTGTAGTTCGGCCAATCTTCATTGTGGTACTTGGTTCTCGGTATTGGGTTAAAGGGGTAACCTTAGTCGTATATATATTGTTATATATATTAATGTATTGTTGTGTTGTAGCTAACCCTCTGGGTGTAGCTTATTGGCGTTGTTAACATCGTCGTTGGTGAACTTATACTTGTTGAAAACTTTAGCTTGTTGCTTAGAGATCGTACGGTATGCTTAGTGTAGTTGCCTTATACAGGGATGCTTCGGTATGCGGTATTTGATATTTGTGTGGCGTGTCCATTTTATACATATATATGTATGTAGTATGTTATCACTCACTAAGCGTTAGCTTACCCTCTCGTTATTTACATTTTTATAGATTGCATGGATGCGGTGGCTCGGGTAAGCGGGGACTAGTGGACTTGCGTAGTTGCTTTAGAAGGCTTGCTTTTGGATTGATTAGGATTGGGTAGCGTATCCCCAATCGCCATGCTCGGCTTTATTTTGTATTAAAAGTCCTGTGGTCAAAAACGTGTATTTCGTACTTTAAGGGTAATTTAGGCATAGGTGGGCCCGGCGTTGTAAAACCCTTTTTATTAATGGAACGTGTTAGTTTTACATATTTGAATATGTGGTGAAAAGTGTTTTGTCTAATTATGTCGGGAGGTGGTCAAACATTTTCACGTTTTTGACTTTTTGGGACAGCAGCCTGTCCAGGCCTTTCTGCGCGCCGCGCGGGGTCCTAGCGCGCCGCGCCAATAGCTGTGCAACAAAATAATTTTTTTTTGTGTTATTTTAAGCGGGTTCGAACGTGGTTTGGTATGGGTTGTTACAAGTGGTATCAGAGCATGGTCTAACGAATTTAGGTGACTTGAGATAGGTGCCTAGACTTAGACTTTTGTGTGTGCTTAATTTTGTTGCGGGACTTGTAGGAGTACGGGTCGGAATAGGTTATAGTTAGTGCCTTGTTTGTAGGTGGACTAACGTTTATATTAGTAATGCGGATATTATTAATATGTTATTGTGTTGTGATGATAATTCTTGCGTGTGCTTATATCGCGTAGGATTTTGTTTGTGTTTGTTTATATCATCGAGCGAGGCGGTCGTTGTACTAACGAGTTGATACGGCGTGTGTGCGTAATAAGGACTTGAAAACCTTATTACGGGTGCAAATCGTGTCTAGCAAGTGATGTATGACGAGTGTTAAGAAAGATGGGGCGGTATTGTGTGTGTGCTTTTTACGTTCGTGATCTAATAGCTTTGCATTCCTTAGAATGGGGATGGGAAACGGGATCGAGACGAACGATTTGGAGTTTAACGCTAGAGTTGCGGCCGCCGTTGCGGAGCAAATGGGTGTATTGGAAGAAAGAATGGATAGGAAGTATTCCGAACTTCAAGGTAGTAGTGGAATGGAGCGTTGTCTTAAGAGCTTCATGAAGACTAAACCCCCGATGTACGACAGAAAACCGGATCCTTTGATAAGCACAACTTGGATCTCAGATGTCGAAGGGTGTTTTTGTACTATTGAATGCCCTCCTGAGAAGAGGACAAGACTCGCTACTAGTTTGTTGCGGGGTAGGGCAAAGGATTGGTTAGATGGTAAGATTGATCTTGTCGGTGGTGAACCGTTTATGGCGTTATCGTGGGACGAGTTTAAAAGGGAATTTTTCGAGGAGTTCCGGACTTCGACCGACTTGTCGGAATCGCGTAATGAGTTGCGAAATTTGCAACAGGGTTCTATGGATTTGAATACTCTCAAGACGACCTTTATGGCGAAGGCTCGTTTTTGCCAGGAGTATTTGGGGAATGACCATTTGTTGATGCAAGATTTCTATCGGACCTTGAATGATGACTTGAAGAGTAAAATTAGCCAGGGTCAAGCAAAATCATTTGTGAAGTTATTCGCCTTGGCTAGAGGTTTCGAGTCGGATTCACGATCCAAGAAGAGTGAACCTGTGTAGTGAGAGAAGGGTTGTTTCGTATGGTGCTCCGAGTAAGAGGACTAAGGGTCCGAGTGTGAGCACAGGTGGTACACGGACGGATATACCGGATTCTAGTGCGTCTAGATGTTACAATTGTGGCATGAGGGGTCACAAGTCGTGGGAATGTTCAGTGCCAAGGGGTGATGGCATGGTGTGCTTCAATTGCCAAGAAGAAGGACATCGTAAGTCGGAATGTCCCAAGTTAGCGGGGACGGGTGCGGCAAGGAGACGTTAAGGTACGTTTCATTTTAATAAATATGTCCTTTGATTATTTATTAAGTGCCGTTTGAATTTGAGATTGATTAAGTGCCTTGTGTTGTGCATATTGTTGTTATGGGTGACGTTCCTAATGGAAGTACCCTACGGTGACGTTTGATTGTCGGGTGAAGGGCATAAGACTTGGTGCAACCAAGCATTCCTTAGTATTTGGAAATTTTTCCACCAAGCCATGGAAATGGGTTTTGGTATCGGTTGTTAAGCGCGTGTTCGCTTTTGTGTTGAAATTGATGAACCGTGAGGTTCGTCGGGTGGTTGGAACACTTGAGATCGAGTGTTTTGAATCTCGATGTATGTTGGTAATGGAGTTTATATGACTCGACATTAGGTGCCTCTTTTATACCTACTAGCGTGGTGTTAAACTCCGATTGTGTTGCGGTTACATTATACTTAGGGTACCGAAGTGAAACCCTTAGGTACATGAGTGATCGGGTGAAATTTGACAAACTAAAGCAATTGGATGATTGCGAGAGTAGAGTGGTGTAATTTGCGGTACACTTTTCCTTCGAAGTGTTTAAGGATTGGTTGAAATCCTTCGTATGCTCAGGGTGGGAGCAAGATATGGTGATGGGTCGTGTAAACCCAATTGTTGGTAAAGTTTACCTTTGGTAGCATGGTACGGTTGTACGAGATGCGGTTATGAGACGTAGTTCCAAGTGGGGGAGTTACACTCCCGCCCGAGGAAGTTCTAGTGTGAGATTTTGGATGACGTTTTAGTAAGATCCGATAATTGTGTTGGGACCTAGTTTTGGTCAAATTGTGGTAGGGTACAATTTCGGTTAAATTGGACTTATGGTTTGGATTTAAATTATCACCGAAGTGGTAATGTGGTAAATCTCGTTGAGAGATAATGGACGTGTTGGGCGAGCAAGGTGAAATCCCTCAGTTAAGGGATGTGCGTATCGGATCCTCTTTTAGAGAACGATTGTTGGGTACCTATGTTTGATATAGGCGGTTCTTGCTCGATTATGGGAATGGTTAGTGGTATCCGTTAGGATTCACTATGGCGTAGAAGAGCGCGATGTTACGCTACTCGTTGTTCGAGGCCAAAAGGGCGTTGATTGGTGAAGCATGACCTTCGAGGTCCGCTGACTTCATCATGGTATTGTTGATTGGTGGAGCATGACCTTCGAGGTCCGCTGACTTCATCATGGTATTGTTGATTGGTGGAGCATGATCTTCTGGGTCCGCTGACTTCATCATGGGAGTACGTGATTGGTGGAGCATGACCTTCGGGGTCCCCTGACTTGATCATAGGCGTAGTGTTATATCGGTGAGGCATGACTTTCGGGGTCCCCTGACTTCATCCGGTGTTGAGATTGGTGAAGCATGACCTTCGGGGTCCGCTGACTTCATCATGGTAGTGAATCGCGTGTGGTTTCGGATTCACGAAGACGGGTGTGGTTTCGGTCATCTTATTGTGGAAATGAATCTCGTGTAGCTCGGATTCACAAATGACTCCTGTGGTTTCGGTCATGGTATTGAGGAGTGAGTCTCGTGTAGTTCGGATTCACAAATGACTCGTGTAGTTCGGTCATTCCTCTGGTATAGTGACTTTCGTGTAGTTCGGATTCACTAAGGCGCGTGTAGTTCGGCCAATCCCGATTGTTGTTGAGGTGAAGGTAGTGAGTCGCGTGTGGTTTCGGATTCACTAAGGCGCGTGTAGTTTTCGGCCAGCCTTCGTGTTGTGTGATCTATCGGTTGTTTTATACACCGATGGTGGGGTCGTAAGGACCATGATGTTGATCTGTTGGTTGTTTTATACACCAATGGTGGGGTCGTAAGGACTGTGTTGTGTGATACGATCGGTTGTTTTATACACCGATGGTGGGGTCGTAAGGACCATGTCGTTTGATCTATTGGTTATTTTATACGCCAATGGTAGGGTCATGAGGACCATGTTGTATGATTAGTGATGCGATAGCCGTGTTTCGCTCACATGATGTTACGGGTGTGACGATAGTTGATTTTGTACACCTTGGGATTTGCGTTTCCATAGTCGTTTTGGGAGCTATCGGTTCTAGCCGATGGATTATGATGTTACGGTAGTTACGTATGGGTGGTATTGCGCACTACAAGGGATGTTTAGTGGTAAGTGTTATCCGTAAGGATTTACTTCTTCTCAGTCTTCGTCGGTTTAGATGGTTGACCTTAAGTTTGGTATGTGGTTACTTTAGCATTGTACTTGGTAATGGTATGCTAGGGGTTGATATCTCGGTTAGAGATTGGATGAGTTTTCCTGATGCGAGGGAATGAGCAGGGTTTTAGTGCTCGGATTGTAGACTTGATAAATCGCGGGTGACGATTTAGTTGTTAAAGGTAAGTGAAAAGAATTGTCTAGGAAAGTTCGGATTGGGATATGATTGAGGACCGTTGATTGGGTCCGGATTGGTTAAGTGGTGAAGATCACGAGGACGTGATCGATTTTAAGTGGGGGAGAGTTGTAAGACCTGGATTCTGATTCTGCCCAGTCGCGCGCCGCGCGGGGTCATGGCGCGCTGCGCCATACGTCGCTGGCAGACCCCTTTTGTTATTTTAGAGTTTTTAAAAGGGCATTTCGGTCTTTTCGCGTTTGAGCCAGATTTGAGGACTTAACCTCCTCCACCCATTTCATTTATTCATTTCTTTTTCCTTTGCTTTTCATATTTCTCTCAAGAACTCAAACACCCATTTGATTCAAAGGGATTTTTGGAAAGGAAGAAGCGGGTTTTGATCTTTGGCGTAGTAGACAAGTTTGTTCTCCTTGTTCTTAGCTACACGGTGATAGTAGTGGTAAGATCTAACTCCGAATTTCGTTTTTGTGTTCATCATTCAAATTTGGGGCTTTTGATTGTATGATTCATAGATGGAAACCCATTTAGTTGTTAATTGAAGATTAACACCAAGATTCGAGTTTATAAGTGTTAAAGGCGGGTTTTGTGTGGGTTAATGATTTAACCATGTTTAAGACTTGAGAATGGTGTATAATCACTAGTATTAGTGATTATTGATGTATTGGAGACCTTTAGAGTTCTTGTGGTTGACTAATTTTGACTAGAGTCAAAGTTAGGGTTTGTTGATGATTATGACCCGAATGTCGATTCGATGAGGTTTATAAACTTAAAATGGATTAAGTTGAAGTATAAAAACGAGTTAAATATGTTTTGGTGTCAAAACTTATAATTGGTGAGATTTTGACTTTATGGGTCAAAATTAGGGTTTATGGGCGATTTTGAGAACGATAAGTGTTTAACACTTGTGTTCGGGTTTAATTGGCATATTAGGACCATTTTCACTTGCGTTAGTGAATGTTGGTTAGTTTGGGCGCGGTTTGAGCTTGAAAGTGCATTTGGGTCGAAATTGCACTAAGTGTCGAATTGGGTTGGTTTGTAAATCCATCCTAATTGTGTTGTGGTATTTATGATTATGGAATAGGTGTTTTCCATTAACGAGTTGCGGATTATTTGGAAGCGTTTCATCAAGGCAACAAGGTAAGTGTTAATATTCTATGTGCGTATGTATGTGTAGGATGGGTGCGGGTCGGGTGAAGTGGTTCTCGGTTATAGAGCTCACTTCACATATAGGTGGATTTGATGGACTTGTGTATAGGTCCAATTGGCACGGTTGTGCATTTTGGTTGACCTCCTCTTGGCGAGGTGTACACTTGTGTGTACGTTATCACATGTATTGTGACGTGGTTTTGGATAACCCCGATGTGGTGGATTTTATAATCCCGTGACCGCGGGTTTTGGTATTGGAGAAGTGAATCGCGTGTAGTTCGGATTCATGATGACGCGTGTAGTTCGGTCATCTTATTGAGGTAGTAATCTCGTGTGGTTTCGGATTACTAAGGCTCGTGTAGTTCGGCCAACCTCGATGTCGTGAAGATAGTAATCTCGTGTGGTTTCGGATTACTAAGGCTCGTGTAGTTCGGCCAATCTTCATTGTGGTACTTGGTTCTCGGTATTGGGTTAAAGGGGTAGCCTTGGTAGTATATATATTGTTATATATATTAATGTATTGTTGTGTTGTAGCTAACCCTCTGGGTGTAGCTTATTGGCATTTTTCACATCGTCGTTGGTGAACTTATACTTGTTGATAACTTTAGCTTGTTGCTTAGAGATCGTACGGTATGCTTAGTGTAGTTGCCTTATACATGGATGCTTCGGTATGCGGTATTTGATATTTGTGTGGCGTGTCCATTTTATACATATATATGTATGTAGTATGTTATCACTCACTAAGCGTTAGCTTACCCTCTCGTTGTTTACGTTTTTATAGATTGCATGGATGCGGTGGCTAGGGTAAGCGGGGACTAGTGGACTTGCGTAGTTGCTTTAGAAGGCTTGCTTTTGGATTGATTAGGATTGGGTAGCGTATCCCCAATCGCCATGCTCGGCTTTATTTTGTATTAAAAGTCCTGTGGTCGAAAATGTGTAATTCGTACTTTAAGGGTAATTTGGGCATAGGTGGGCCTGGCGTTGTAAAACCCTCTTTATTAATGGAACGTGTTAGTTTTACATATTTGAATATGTGGTGAAAAGCGTTTTGTCTAATTATGTCGGGAGGTGGTCAAACATTTTCACGTTTTTGACTTTTTGGGACATCAGCCTGTCCAGGCCTTTCTGCGCGCCGTGCCAATAGATGTGCAGCAAAATAATTTTTTTTTTGTGTGTGTTATTTTAAGCGGGTTCGAACGTGGTTTGGTATGGGTTGTTAAACTTTTCAAGTTCAAGCTAGTTACTCAAAAATGACAAGAACGAGTAGACAAATCATATATTCTTGTTAGACTCGAGCTATAGACATTAACTAACACTTTTATTAACCAAGAACAAGAAATCTAGTGTTTTTGAAAAGCTTAACCTAAGTGATGAAATTGGTACCAAAATGAAGGTCTTGATTAGTAGATCACAAATATGCAATTTGTTTTGAAGTAAGCTTCCTTGTTATGATTTAGATGATGATTTAATGATGAAGATGAATATGGAGAAAAGTGAAAGTAGTAGAGATATTTTGGGAGGTGGAAATTAATGGTGGGAGGTGGAGGATTGACTATTTGACTAGTCACTAGTTTGCTCACTTGACAACATTAGTCCCTCGAGTTTAAAAGCGTGTGCGTGAATTAACTATACGAATTATCTTAAATACGAATATTAACGGGAGATGTTATAATTAAATAACAGACTTTAAAATAATTAAACGAAAAGTAAACGGAAAAAGGCGGGATATTACATTACCTACCCCTTAAAAGAAATTTCGTCCCGAAATTTAGTTGGAAGTAGTAGTCGTTGTTTCTTCCTCGGGATCTTGCGTTGCCAATTCTACGAATAAGTGAGGGTACTTCCTTTTCATTTGATCTTGTCTTTCCCATGTAAACTCGGGTCCTCTTTTGGCATTCCAAGGAACTTTGACTATCGGGATTTTACTCTGTTTTAGCGTTTTGACGGAGTGGTCCACAATTTCAACCGGTCTTCTACGAAGTGGAGTTTGTCGTCAATAATAAGCTCCTCGAGAGGGATGACGAGTTCGGGTTCGGCAAGGCACTTCTTCAAGTTTGATACATGGAAAGTAGGATGAACGGAGCTCAATTGACTCGGAAGATCTAAACGGTAAGCAACGGGTCCAATACGCTCCAAGATTTCAAAAGGACTAATATATAGTGGATTTAGCTTCCCACGTTTCTCGAAACGGATTACACCTTTCTAAGGTGTGACTTTTAACATTACACTGTCACCCACTTGGAATTCGAGATCTTTACGTCTAATGTCGGCATAGCTCTTTTGACGACTACGGGCCGTCCTGAGCCTTTCTCGGATCTGAACGATCTTCTCGGTGGTTTCATGAATGAGTTCGGGTCCGGTGATTTGCTTGTAACCTACTTCGGACCAACAAATAGGAGAACGATATTTGCGGCCATAGAAAGCTTCAAAAGGTGCGACGTTAATACTCGCGTGAAAACTATTGTTGTAAGAGAATTCGGCTAGAGGCAAATGTTTTTCCCAAGCTTTTCCGAAGTCAATAACACAAGCTCGTAACATGTCTTCCAAGGTTTGAATCGTGCGTTCGCTTTGTCCGTCAGTTTGTGGATGATACGCGGTACTCATGTCTAAACGTGTTCCCAAGGCTTCTTGTAAGGCACCCCAAAATCTAGAAGGGAAACGGGCATCTCGGTCGAAAATAATCGATAAGGGTACACCGTAACGGGATACAATCTCCTTTATGTATAGTTGTGCAAGTTTGTCCATTTTGTCGATTTCTTTCATGGCTAGGAAGTGAGCGGATTTGGTGAGACGGTCAATAATAACCCAAATGGTATCATAACCGCCCACCATTTTTGGTAGTTTAGTGATAAAGTCCATCGTTATTCTTTCCCACTTCCATTACGGGATTTCGGGTAGTTGAAGTAACCCGGATGGCCTTTGATGTTCGGCTTTGACCTTGGAACAAGTTAAACACTTTGCAACATAAGTAGCAACGTCCTTTTTAATGTTCGGCTACTAATATTGTTATTTGAGGTCGTGATACATCTTACCGGCACCGGGATGAATCGAATACCTTGACTTATGTGCTTCGTCTAGGATAAGGCTTCGTAAATCTCCATAACTAGGCACCCAAATTCTTCCGGCAAAATATCGGAGTCCGGTCTCCTTAACTTCGAATCAAGAGACGAGAACGTTCAAGTGTTCGTGAGAAATATTTTCATCTTTGAGAGCTTCATCTTAGGCTATACGGATTTGGCTACTGAGATTGGTGTGGATGGTGATGTTTAAGGCTCGAAAACGAAGAGGTTCCATTCTTTCCTTTCGACTCAAGGCATCGGCCACTACATTTGCCTTCCCGTGATGGTAACGAAGTTCGCAATCGTAATCGTTCAATGTTTCGATCCACTGTCGTTGTCTCATATTTAGTTATTTTTGATCGAAAATGTGTTGGAGGCTTTTGTGATCGGTGAAGATGGTACTTTTGGTTCCGTAAAGATAGTGTCTCCACATTTTGAGTGCAAAGACAACGACTCCAAGTTCAAGATTGTGTAGTTTCATTCGTGAATTTTCAATTGTCGAGAGGCATAAGCAATAACTTTCTTTCGTTGCATCAATACACACCCAAAACCATGTTTCGAGGCATTGCAATATACAATAAAATCATCATTGCCTTCGGGAAGAGATAAAATAGGAGAGGTGGTTAACTTTTTCTTTAAGGTTTGAAACGCGAACTCTTGTTACGTCGTCCAAATGAATTTCTTTCTCTTGTGAGTTAACGCGGTTAGAGGACGTGCAACCAAAGAGAAATCTTCGATGAATCTACGATAATAACCGGCGAGGCCTAAAAATTGACGAATATGAGTAGGAGTAGTGGGGGTTTTCCATTTACTAATGGCTTCGATTTTCGCAGGATCGACCTTAATACCTTGATCGCTTACAACATGACCAAGAAATTGAACTTCCTTTAACCAAAATTCACACTTGGAGAATTTAGCATAGAGTCGTTCTTGTCTCAAGAGTTCAAGCACGAGTTAGAGGTGTTGTTCGTGTTCTTCTTCTCTTTTTGAATAGATTAAGATGCCATCTATGAATACGATAACGAATTTGTCGAGATACGGATTGCACACGCTGTTCATAAGATCCATGAACACTGTCGGTGCACTAGTTAAACCAAATGGCATTACAAGGAATTCATAGCTACCATAACAAGTTCGGAAAGCGGTTTTGGAGACATCTTCCCCCTTAACCCTTAGTTGATGATAACCCGAGCGGAGATCGATTTTTGAATATACACAAGACCCTTGTAGTTGATCAAAGAGGTCATCGATGCATAGAAGAGGATATCGGTTCTTAACCGTTAATTTATTTAGTTCACGATAATCGATGCACATTCGTAGGGATCCATCTTTCTTCTTAACGAATAGGATCGGAGCGCCCCATGGTGAATGACTAGGTTGGATAAAACCACGGTCAAGTAGTTCTTGAATTGACTTTGTAATTCTTGCATTTGGGATGGAGCAAGTCTATACGGCGCACGTGCTACGGGTGTGGCTCCTGGGATAAGATCGATTTGGAATTCAACTGGTCGATGAGGTGGAAGACCCGGCAATTCTTCGGGAAATACATCAGAAAAGTCACTAACAATTGGCACATCATCGATATGCTTCTCATCAGTCTCGACTTTTTAACGTGGGCTAGGATCACAAAACAACCCTTACGAAGATATTTTTCAACTTTAAGGCACGAGACGAGGTTGAGTCCGGTGCAACTCTTATCGCCATAAACGATCAAGGGTTCACCATTCTCGATAGGAATTTGGATTGCTTTAAGATCGCAAAGGATGTGAGATTTTGTTTTGGCTAACCAATCCATACCGATTATTATATCGAAGCTCCCTAGTTCTATAGGTATCAAGTCAATTTCAAACTCTTTACCCAATAAGTTTAACGTACACCCCCGATATAATTTGTCGGCACGCAATAGTTTCCCGTTGGCCACTTCAATGGTATAAGTAGTATCTAGGGGGAGTGGTGGAGCGCAAAAAGCATGAGTCAAGGTCTTGGATACTAAAATTTTATCGACACACGAATCGAATAAGCAAGAAACATAAGAGTTGTTGAGAAGAAATGTACCTGTGACTAGTTCATTGTCATCTCGAGCATCCTTGGCGTTAATGTTGAAAGCTCGGGCGTGTGCATTGGGGTTAGCTTTATTCTTTAGGCATGCATTCTTATAATGGCCCGGTTGGCCACATTTGTAACAAACACCCGTTTTTGGTGCATTGGGCCCCTTTTGAGCGACGGGAGCGGTATTTCTACAATCGTTGGTCACATGGCCACTTCTTCGAAATTTGTTGCAAAATGGCTTGCCATATTCACCCAAATGATGTTTGTGGCACTTGTTACAAAAAGGTAGATATCTGGCATAACCTTTCTTGCCGTCGGAGGTGAATGGCTTCTTGGCGAAGTTGTTGTTGTTGTTGTAGTTGCTTGATTGGGGGGCTTCCCACTTTCTTTTGTTGCCACCCGATTTATCCTCGGCCTTAGGTGCCGGCACTTCAATTTCATCCACCGTTTCCATCAATTGACGGGCCATCTTTAAAACCTCTTGTAGGTTAGCGGGTTTAGATGACATTACCCCGTGTTTAATGCTCTTAGGGAGGCCATCCATGTAAAGTTTAACCCTTAGGGACTCGGGAGTCACGAGGTTTGGACACATTAAGGCTAGCTCAGCAAACCGTTGATTATAAGCTTTGAGGTCATTTCAGATTGCTTTTAAATTCCTTCGAGTCTCTTCACGCGGGAAGTATTAGGTGATCATCTTTTCTCTTAAATCGGCCAAAGAGAGTGCGTGGGTTTCATCGGTACCCACCGATTGCACATACGTGTTCCACCATGTGAGAGCGATACCGGCAAAAGTGTTGGTGGAATACTTGACCTTGTCTTGGTTCCGACAATCGCTTATGCTAAAAACGGCTTCCGTTTGCTCAAACCATCGGGTGAGAGCAACCGGTCCCCCGATTCCATCGAAAGTGTGAGGTTTGCACCCCATGAAATTCTTGTAGGAGCATCCCTCATTTGAATTATTGGCTCCATGGTTGTTGTTGTTGTGGTTGTTGTTATTATTATTGTTATTGGAGGAGTGACCGGTCATGGCCGCATCTACGGCAGTGGCTATCATTCGTTGAAGAGCTTGTTCGGGAGTTTTGGGAGGAGTATTGCGTTGACCTCGGCGAGCCATTGTTCCTTCAAGACACAAGAATATCGTTGATTAGTATTCTCAATAATACTAATCGTGATATGGAATAAAGATAGAGAGAAAATTTTCCTTGACCCGCCCTCAATTCTTTTTGTTATAATGTCGGATGTCTATATGAGTCACCATGATATAATCCCGGCAATTATATTACCCTAATTCATATGTGCATTTAACATTACCTCATAAGGTCAAGATGGCATGTCAATCAAATTAAACAACGTGAGATTAAGATGAAATAAGAGTTAGATACGAATAGAAGAGTTCAAGTATAAATGTACAAGTAATCAAGCAAGTCCTACTTCAAGTCTATATGCCGGTTGTAGTCTAGACTCACTAATGCACCCTATGACTCGGGGTTGACACCAATGAACTCTAAATCCCTACAACCAACGTTCTGATACCACATGTGACGACTCGGTAAAATTGTCATTGACGGCGCCGTCAACTTAGGTCCCGTTATGTGGTCATAAGTCTTTAAAATAAAGTTTGACCAAAATATGTCGCATTCATTTCAAATGTAAGGATGTTTCAAGGTTTACAAAAGTAGTTTAACAACTAGTTACGTTTCAACGTTTAAAGTACAAATGAAACCTATGCGACACAATTTAAAGTAAAGTCAAAAGACGCTCCATGTATGCATGTATACTCGACATCCAAGCAAGTATCAAAATAGTGTGCGGAAGCATGTATCACTTAGCATTCAAGGACCTGAGAAAAATATAGAAAATCTGTCAACAAAAACGTTGGTGAAATCATAGGTTTAGTAAGTAAGTTGTATTGAACCACAAGATTTAGTATAAGTTGATTATCCAAATCGTTTACATTCCAAAAGTTGTTGTTTGTATCACGAGTACCCAATTATCAAGGCTTAACTGAATGGTACCTCTGAATCATAGTGTTAGAACCTACATTATACCCGAAAATATATTTCATCCACTAACGGTAGTGAACCATCCGAATGAGGGCTCGTCAAGCCCGTATGGATCCACACAACATAAGTTCTCGCTTACACCCTACAAGTGTAACTAATGATAATTGAACTTGAGGATTTTTGTTCTAAATCGTACGTAGAATGTTTGTTTTAGTACTTGTGTTCACTTTGTAAAATGAAACGTTTATGTTTTCTCATCCCAAGTATAAGTATAAAAGAGTAAAAGTGGGACTATGATCTCACCTTGAGTGCACGAGTATATAGGAACTTCACAAAGTAAACGTGTGCAAGAACGAATGCTAGTCTTGACTTAAACAATAGGTCGTATCAATATTGGTAAAACACGAAGTCTGTCAAAGTTATTCAATTAGTCCTATGGCTCATTACGACTCGATTATGTAGCATGTGAATCAAGTTGTCAAGTTTCATGCAATATATAAGTATAAAAGAAGGTTAGAACGGTTCCATAAGTATTTGGTTAAGTTTGACTAAAAGTCAAACTTGGTCAAAGTTAAAGTCAATGGAAAAGTCAACACGTTCGGGTCGGGTCTCGGACAATTTTTCTGAGTTATATAATCATATATGAGCATCTTAGAACAAGTTGCATGTTAATCGGAGGTGCGTAGCATAGTTAGAATTTAACGAAAATGAGACTTTTTAGATAGCAGGCAAATGGCGCGCCGCTCGGATTCGTGGCGCGCCGCTCTGTTTCTAGGTAAAGTCTCGGTGCCACTTTGTAGGCATTCGGCGCTCCGCTCAGGGAATCGGCACACTGCTTCGAATGCCTGGCAGAAATTCTGGGCTGTTTTCACACTCGAACCAAACTTCATTCAAACACAGTTTATGAACCGAAAACACTTAGAATGCATACCATACATCGTTGGAAAGGTATTTTAATGAGGAATACAACTAAACATATATCATCACTCAAATACATTATTTAAAATGACTAAATCCTCGTCGAATGATCATTTAATGCTCACCATTTAATGTTTCAAGCTCATAAATGCAAACGATGATTCGGGAACTTAACACACACATATAATACGCCGTTTCGAAGGTAATTATGCATACATTACAACTAAACTTGTACCAACAACATTGTAAAGATTTAATGCATCAAAATTCATATTTAAGGCTACCAAATCTTAACCAAAAATCATAAACTCATCAATCATGTTATTGGAGTCTTTCTAAGTCAACCTACATACCAAATTGAAGCTAGTGATGCTATTAACATATTTAATACATGCACTTTAACATCTAATAATATTTAATCAACCAAATCTCAAGATTAAATTAGTCACTTTTCATGTTCAAGCTAGTTACACAAAAATGACAAGAGCGAGCAAACATATCATATATTCATGTTAGAATCGAGCCATAGACACTAACTAACACTTTTATTAACCAAGAACACCAAGAACAAGAAATCTAGTGTTTTTGAAAAGCTTACCCCAAGTGATGATATTGGTACCAAAATGAAGGTCTTGATTAGTAGATCACAAATATGCAATTTGTTTTGAAGTAAGCTTCCTAGTTATGATTTAGATGATGATTTAATGATGAAGATGAATATGGAGAAAAGTGGAAGTAGTAGAGATATTTTGGGAGGTGGAAATGAATGGTGGGAGGTGGAGGATTGACTATTTGACTAGTCACTAGTTTGTCCACTTGACAACATTAGTCCCTCGAGTTTAAAAACGGGTGCGTGAATTAACTATACGAATTATCTTAAATACGCATATTAACGGGAGATGTTATAATTAAATAGCGGACTTTAAAATAATTAAACGGAAAAATACGGGTTATTACACAAAACATCAAAGTTTAATGGTGAAACTGGAAATACTGGTCGAAAACTGGAATCTCGCGGCCACAATGCTTTCTAATGCGGTCGCGATGTGGTTCGTTGGCTAGTGATATTTTTCTCGTGATCGCATTACGTTAACAGAAATCTAGGATCTGAGAATAGGGAATCTCGCGCTCGCAATGTGATTAATGCGGTCGCGTTTTGAGCACTTAATCGCGGTCGCGATTTGGTGAGATGCGACCGCGAGGTTGTTAGCCGAATTCAGTTTTTGTTTAAGTATAAATATGCAAATTTTATCCCTTTTTAGGGTAATCAGTTTTCTATTACGAATTTTAGTCCCACAGCAGCTAGGTTACGAATTTTATCACTTTTCTTTCATAGTTTTCATTGGTTTTACATTATTGCAACAATTTTGGTTAGTATAAATCTTTCAATTACTTTTATTACATTCAATTTAATGAATTCAATTGTTTATCTTTTATTCTCTTGTGTTCTTTACTTTAATATGAATAGCTAAATTTATTGTATCTACTTAGATGATTGAACCGAGGTGAAGGATTGCTATCTTTATGAATTAAACGATTAGATCTCATTATTCATATATTGTTTGACTAAGAACGACTGTTATTAGGGTTAATCAATTAGTTGAAGTTGCGAAGATTATTAACTACTCAACAAGAGTTGAATAAGTGGTGATCTTTACTAGGTTATTGAACGTGAATAGCTTAAGCCTTTGGTTAATTATATAAGGGAGACCGGTATAATTGATTGATTAGTAATTAAACTGTGAGAAACCTTGATAATTATGGAATTGTTAGGGAGACCAATACAATTCAAGCTAGATTAATATCTTGATTAATATCTTGGTAACTAGATTAGAGATTTAGGATCAACGAGAGTTGAGCTAAGGATTTAATTCATAATCTGTGAGAATCGAGAGATAATTACAATGTTACCACCATTATAATTGTTTAAAATGGACTTAACAGCAATCCTAATCCGAGGGAATTGATTCTAAGTGGATACCTTTGTCTTTATTGATTTAAATTAAATTTAATTACGCGATTGTTTTCTAAATAAAAACCCCCATTTTTACTAGAATAATTACAAGTTAAAAGTTTCTGATAAAACTGCTCTCTGTGGACGAACTAGTCAACATTACTTATAAATTACTAGACGATCGGGATTAGTTTCCTGTATTGTGTGATAATTATTCGGTAGTATTAGCTAGTTATTTTTAGAGTATAAAATTACACATCAACTTTTTGGTGCCGCTGCCGGGGAGATGTGTTCAATCAGGAATTTACGAGCTTTTAGTTATTCGATCCTTTTGTGAGAAGTAATTCTTGCAAATGTTACTTTTCTATCATTTTTGTTTGGATTTACGCGAGGTTTTGTTGTGGTGTGATCGCAGCTTAGGTACAAATAACTCTGGAACCGTCTAGAGTTTACCATACACGCAGCAAAGCTAAAGAAGAACAGGAAATCATCGAAGGTTTTGCTGAATTACCTTTTTATATTCCAGACTTTGAATATATTAAGAAGGAAGAAGATACAATGGGTGAACCAATGTGAGATCAATCCATGGAAGCTTTGATGAAAGCCACGAGGGCTGGTAATGGACATGCCATTAGACAACCGGTAGTTAACATGGATTTTGAGGTTAAGGGGCAGATTCTGAATATGATAACTCATCAGTGCCAGTTCAGGGGTACACCGAAAGAGGATGCATTCGAGCATCTTCGTTCTCTCAAAAGTATCTGTAATTTATTCAAGATTGCTCAAGTTGAGGATACAGTTATCTATTTTAGGGTTTTCCCTTGGTCTTTGAAGTACGATGCAAAGGACTGGTTAGAATTATTGCCCGAAGGTGAAATCGACAGTTGGACTACAATGGAGGATAAATTTCTGCAGCGTTTCTTTCCAGCTTCAAAGGCTGCTAAACTACAGAGTGACATTAATCACTTTGTTCAGAAGTCCAATGAAACACTCTATGATGTTTGGACCCGTTTCGGTTAAATGCTTCGAAATTGTCCTCAACACGGGTTGAACAATTTTAATAAGGTCCAGATATTTTATAAGGGTGTTAATGTACCGACAAGGAAAGAAATCGATATTGCTGCGTGTGGTTCTTTGATGAAAAAGACTCCGGACGAAGCTTACAACATCATCTTCGAAACATCTATGCATTCTTATGATTTGCATCAAGAGTCGGATGTTTCTCGCTATTCTCACATCGCTAGTACCGAAACTAGTGACGAACTCGCGTCAGTTAAGGCTCAACTTGCAACTTTTAAGCGACATATGGAATCTATTACTAAAGATTGTGATCAAGCATCAATGAAGGAGCAGGCTAATTACTTGGGTTATGTGAAAAAGGGGAATTTTGCGCTTAGTGAATTTTCGGGTGGAAAGCAATTTTTCAACCAAACGGGTAATGCGGGTGTGTAACGACCCTCATTTTTTCTGTTAACTTTTCCATTCAATATTAACTTTCGTTAATTGGTATTCATGCCACATCATCTTTATATAATTACACATGTTCCGACATAATATAGAACATTCCAAAATTATTTATTTCATACACTATACATTTATGTGTTATTACGTGTGTACGTGTTTCTGTATAGGTCCTAGTTACAGTATCGATTTCCAAACCCACAATCTTCAATTATGACTTCTCGTAATTCTTGTCACTAGTAAGACATTCTTATGTCAAGTTATTATATTAAATAATTTTTTCCTAATACTTATGAATTCTCTATAATTTATTTTATACGCGATATATTATTTTCCGCCTCGGGTTGCGAATCGAGAAACGTCAGTTATGACTTTTATGTGTCCCGACCTATCTAATTAAATTTCTATAGCATACTATATTCATAATTATTATTCATAATAATTTATTTATTTATGTGCTATTCCTAGTACACCATTAAGAAAATTAACCGCTTCATTGTTTTTAGCATATTTCGCTCAATCGGACTCAAAACGAGTTGATTTATAAGCCCAAATTTTTGTAATTTGATGGGCTACAATTTAATATTGTTAAATAGCCCATTTGAAATCCCAAAAACCAGCCATGCTCATTAGAGGGCATTAAATTGTAAATTTTTGTAATTTTAGATGAGATTAGGTCTTTAACTCTTTCATTTTCCTAAAACCTAATCAAAATTCTTTTTCTCCTCCCTCTTTTCTCCCAAATTTCGTGGTATACTCCCCTCCCATCCCTAGTTTTTGATCAAAAATCATCATCACTAAATCACCATTATTAAAGCTTGCTTCCATCCAATTGCTTGCATAATTGGAATCACAATCTCGCGATCTACATCTTTCAATTTCTTGATTATGGTATACCTATAAACCCTAAAATTTTAATTTAATTTTAATTATATGTTATTATGTATGTATAATAGTTACTAGTGCTTGTGGATTATTGTGGTTTTGTTAGAATTAATTAATTGTATCAAAAAGTGTATTTTTCGGTTAATTAAATTTTGGACAGCAGCTTTAACTAAGATTTTGAGATCCTTGACAATATATTTTGATATTTAAATGTATCTCATTGAATTCCTTTTATTGAGTAGTTCAATTTTCATATAGGATCCATGTTAAACGGATGAACGGATCAAATTCTACGCGATAATCATGTTTTGATAAGAATAAAATTTATATAATTATGAACAGCAGCTATGGCCTCAATTTTTGTGCCATTTCTAAAAAAATATAAACTAGTTCATCATGTTGGGATCATTGTTTTGACAAATTTATATGTTTGGATCATCAAAATCCGAGTTACGGTTAAAAAGATATGATTAAAACAAGTTTTAGATCTTTAATTTAATTAAATCCGAATTTTAATTGTTTATTATTAAATTTACATAATAAAATTAATAAATTCTGGAAATTTGGATAAAATTTATATTTTATAATAATTGAATTAATTATTTATTGACAAATTTGATTTAATCATGATTATCTCCTTAAATAAAGAATTTTTTAAAATCAATCCAATTTAAATCAAATAAATCATAAAATAAATAAAATCTTATCTTCTTAATTTAAATAATAATTTTAAATATTATTATTAACATTAAATGTGTATAATTTATATTACTAATAATAAACACTTATAATATGATTTAATCATTAATTAATTAATTAATTAAACTTATGATAAAATTTAATTATTTAATACTTATAACATAAATTAATTATTAATTACTTAATTAAATCTTATGATATAATCTAATTATTTAATACTTATGATATACCTATTATATCAAATAAATTTATGATAACTTATTAAATTAATTTAATCTAATTAAACTTATGTTGTATCAATTTAATACAACTATTATATTAAATAATGTAATAACATATGATATTAAAATTTTTCTATACATTAAATATTAAAGTTGACTTAGGTTGACTAAGGTTGACTTTTGAGTTGACCTTTTTGGTTGACTTTTATGTTTGACTTCAACTTAAGTTGACTTTCTAAATAAGGAAACTTTCTAAGTAAGGAAACTTTCTGAAAATAGAAACTTTCCAAAAATAAAAACTTCCCAAAATAGAAACTTTCCAAATATAGACACTTTCTATAAATAGAAACTTTTCTAAAATAGAAGCTTACTAAAAATAGAGAGTATACTTAATACTTTAACTTAAAAAAATATTTTGACACATATATTCTAAATCCACATCAAGCACTCGGACTATAATGCATTGACCTGACCTAAGTTAGACTTTTACTTACTTACTTTCGTAATTAGGTTAGAGTTTTTGATCATCTCTGATCATTTTATTTTGTGCTTGTTGGATTACTATCTACTTTGCACTCTAAGGTGAGTTATCGTCCCATTTTTTCTACTATTTTAAATTCTTTTTGGGATGAGAATACATGCTTTTCGTTTTTACATGTTAGACACAAGTAATCAAAATGGTAAATTATTCATCTGTGGGTTGTACAAAAATATACCTTAGCTTGGTAACTTATAACTACGGGCTCTGTACTATAGACACGAATCCTATTGATAGATCTATCGGGCTTGACCGCCCCATTCCTTCCTAGTCGCGCTAGTTTTCAAGGGTATGTTTAGTACTTCGTAAAAGATACACCTGTATAGTGTATGGTCCATAAAAGGGTAGATAAAACAAGTTAAGTTGGGTTACCATGTGCTCACGGGATAGATGTAATAATGTTTTAAAGACGCTTCTCAGCATTAAATCTTGTGGTCTAATATTATACGCTTCTCAGCATTAAAATTTGGGGTCAAACTTTATACAAAATGTTATACTGAACCTATAACTCACCAACATTATTGTTGACATTTTCGCATGTTTTATTCTCAGGTACTTAAATATTACTTTCGTTGTTGATAGAGGTCATGACCGTACTTTTGGGACCGATGATAACGAGCTGCATCAATACCAATTTTGGTGGGTCGTTACAGTTGGTATCAGAGCATTGGTTGTAGGGAATTAGGCTGCATTGATATGGTTACCCCGAGTCAATAGGGTGCATTAGTGAGTCTAGTCTACAACCCGACCTATAGCTTTAGAATATTATTATATGTGATTATCTGTATCATGTAAGTATGTATATTTCTATCATGTCCATACATCTCTCTTATGTTCTGAATCCGGGAGGAACTCATATTGTGATTAAATGTATCCTCCAACTCATGCGAGTTTATTTTTATAAGACCACATTGATTAGTGAAACCGAGGGATGTCACTCTTGACTCCTGTAATTCTCGACATTCCTATGTCATATATTATGGTTATGTATATAATGTCTATGGTATATCATGTGAGATGTTGTCCATGACTTCTAAAATGCTCGACATTCCAATGTCAGCTATTATATTTATGTATATAACATCCTTGTTATATTACGTGCCTTTGTGCGTTAGTTTGCGAACCAAAAACGTCATTCTTGACTTATAAAGATTTTTGACAATTCAAAGACATTTTCATGTCATCATTATTCATATTTATTCTTAATATTTTTTGTCTCTTCGTTCTATCCTTAGTGCGCTGTTTAAGAAATCATTTTAGATAGAATTGTGTAGAAACTCGATTTTGATCACGCATCTTGACCTTATGAAGTGATATTGAAATGGAATTATGAATTAGTAGAATATAATGAAGCCTGGACAACGTGATTATATTACGGTAATTCATATAGAAATTTCAGTATTGTTACATAAGGAATAGAAAGTGAATCAAAGAAAAATTTTCACTCTCGTGCGTTCATTAATTGCAGATTGCTTGACACCATAAGAGTAATGTTGTCTACCTATATGTTAATCGACTATTGTCAACCTAAATTAAGGGTGGGATACACCATCTGAAGTTCCTCCATTAGCCCGCGGACTGCGGCATGAGCTAAATTCATCCCAATCGCATCAGAAAAACTACTAGGCCAATTAAAGAAATTCCATAATACTCTGATGTATCCCCTTCTCGGCCGGTAAAGGTTGAAGTCTAAATGTGGTTCTATCACTACATTGAAATCATGGGATCCTTCACACACTCAATACGATCAAGGGTAGCATTGATATAATTATCATTATGTTACTTAATTTCAAATATCATGCAATTTGTTGTACCTATACGATAAGTCGCAACCCTTGTGTCATTAACCCCTTCTTGTAGATCTTGTGATACTTCTTTTCACCTCGGTTTTAAAAGCATGAGTTACACTAACCACTCGTACCACCTCAGTCCCAATTTGTCGTGTTGCCTAACCTCATGTTTGGCACCATCTTATTAACGACATTGTGAGATGTATGTCATTATCTTCCCACACAAACTTCCACATGGATAAAATTCATGTTCATCTATTACACTCTAAAATCTTATCATTCGAACACTCACTTTTGTGAGTTAAACTCATGTTCCTTGGTTAAAAAAAAAACAGCGAGGATTACTCGTCACAATCAATCTGTCTACGCATGTTAACGTTTATCATTAAAAGATCATACATTAATGGTTATAACGGTGACAAATTACATCACGTCCTTACATCACCCTTACCCATTGAGTAGATTCATATCGTTCTGGCATTAATCTCAGATTTAATGAGAATTTGATAAATTAATGTTTCAATAATCACCATTTAGTCGAAAGCCACTGCTTTAGCATGTGTTCATATTTGACTATGCGAATATTGAATTATTCATATCCAAGTTATTTTAAAATCTTTACAACCGTCAAAATCAAGCGGTTCATGAGAATGTATAAGAAAGGCACATGGCGCCACGTTGCGCCGAATCCCTTGACATCCACAATCACTTGAACGGTTCAACTTCATAGATACAAACCACACAAGGATTATACCTTCTACGCTTGTGAGAATGATACTCTTTCATGAGTAACTCTAAATCCTAACTTATTCTAAGAAATTACCTACTTGGTAATAATGGTACCACAAGTCTTTCGACTTCAATATTAGCCATAATCAGTGAGACATTTCGCAATGTCAACAAGAGATTAACTTATTATCCTCATACTCCACCATTCCTATCTCACTTGTTAGCAACAGCTTCACATATGAATATTTTGGGGCCAACAACTTATGTCCTGATAACATTCATGGAACACACTTGTTTCGTAAGTTTTCATTACTTCGTAACAATTGTCGCTCAAATTCCACCCAATGGAACAAGGTCCTTCGATCGATCTTCCTCCTACTCATAACCTCTGATATACGAATATCATGTTTATTAAAATTTCTTACACATTATTTCATTGTGCAGTGCTCTCAAAAAGTTATAGATAAATAGAATTCCTAAAATTATTGTCACTTATGTAATTTATAAATCAAATAAATAAATTTACCTTTATCTATTTTGGTTAAGCACATATTAAATCCCAACTTCACTTTTAAAAATAAGTTCTTTTATGAGTTGTTTAGCTAATTTAAACTGTTTTATGTAAAATGGTATACGTTGCACATAACTCTGGCTTTACTAAGAACTTCACTCCACTTTTATGATGTCACATCAAACGTTTGAAACTTTTAATTGGTGATATAAAAATTTTCATAACATTCTACACCACGTATGGATCCCAGTTTCTCTCATCTTCTGGGAAATGACGAAATTCACCACTAGGTTCATCGTTAAAAAAACTCTTACGTTGCCTTGGCTGGCGATTCCATAAAGGTAGCTAGGAAGTCGCTACTCTCATCAACTCTTTTCGTTTTAGGGTTGGCCGTGGCAGAAACGCGGGCCGTAAAATCATTTTCTGAGGTACACTCAGTGGTTATTGAAGGAAAGGCACTAGGTGGGATGTGGTCCCCAGCTGATGTTTCAATTGGTATTGACTCCAACTGACGGAGATTCCGCACCTGGGGTCAGCAATTCTTTATAATCTTTGATTTACGAAATTTTTATTCCGCACATAAACTTATGATGGAGGATGAATCCTAAATCAACTCGCCCGTCTATGCGAGGAGCTCACTCTCATTAAGGGATCACACCTTTCGTGCGGTTTCCTTTCGGAAATATAATGTAAATTATATCGAAAGTCTATAATATTTGTTATCCCCTCTGAAGGAGTTACCTTAGAGGTCTATGACACTAATGTGGTTAATCTAACGTATCTTCCTTCGTTGGTCGTAACTAGATGATATTCAAGTTGGGTCTCGACCTCCGTTTCGACATATAACTGAAATAGTAATCATGTAGCTATATTCTGCAAATGTGCTTTCAAAATTCTTTCCAATGACAAGTACGCAAGCATTATAATAAAGTGAACACTAGCTTCATTACTCACTCAGACCGCTCCGAGAATATTCTAAGTAATTAAGACTTTCCTGGTATTTAAGCCTGATTAGGGACTCTTCAGCTGGCATCTCGATTTATTCATTTATGTCATACCCCCAAATAGGGCCAGGGAAATATGACTTCACAATATCACAACACAAGTATGTATAAACAAGAACGACTCTATATGAGATGTTTTAATAAAACAAAATTTGATTTGCAGCGGAAACATAATAATGTTTTACATAATGAAATTCAAATGATAAGTCTAATATGGGGACTCAAATGCAACAGCTAACTAAGCATCATAGGGAAGCACACAAGCTAAGCTTCACCTGAGACAAACATGCTTAAAGTATCAACACAAAGGTTGCGTGAACATCAGAGGTTTAACAATTATAATAAGTTTTAGACCACAAGATTTAATTCAAAATATCAAAATATTCAATATGCCGTGAGTTATAATATCGAACTAAACATTAACCCCTGACACTGTACGGGTGTCGTCAATCGTTATTATGTACCCCCTTGATGATTACGCCAATGGGTAGAGACGTCACTCTCAATAGGCCTACTCACAATAATTAAGCTTGAAAATTTCAATTCCAGCAATTAACGATATTATGGCGGGGATTTTCATGTAAAAATAAATACATGTTTAATAAAAGTCTCACGAAATTGCATATCAAATAGTTTAGGCACTTGTGTCTAAATTGTAAATCATTTCAAAAGCAAGCATGTGTCTCACCCCGAAGTTCAAAATAAGTAATAGAAACAGTTAAAAAGTGGGGCTATGAAGTTCACCTTAATAGCAAGCAAGAAATTCCACGCAAAGTAGTATGAACGGTGTATGTGTTCGAAGATCTCAACCTTAACAAGATTGGAGACTAATGATGATGATGATGATGCGAAACAGGAAAGAAAAAACCAAGCAGCAGCAACACAACCCAATTGAGGCTGTTTGGGTCTTCTTAATCACGAACAAAAATAACAGGTACAACAGGAAAAACAAGCAGCAACAATGGATGATTCTTGGGCTGTTGAGGGTCACGAATTCAGCAGGAAATAGGAGATCGAATGTAGGTTGTTTGGTGGTGGTTTTAGTCGATGCAGGAGGCTGTTTTGAGGGTTATGTTTAGTCAACTGGAAGGCTGGATAGGAGCTGAAAGTGTCGACATAAAATAGAGGGAAAGCAAGAGGGTTTTCAGTCGACAAGTTCAAGGATTGTGGGGTTTATTTGTGGTGAGATTAATGCATAACATGAGGGTTTAAATAGGCAAGTTGGTTTCCTAATTACACTATGATTCTAGGGATTTCCTTGGTGATCAAGGATGGTAATTAGTGTTAAACTAGGATTGTGAACTTAGTGATCAAGTTTATTATTCCTATTATTATTTTTTTTTCTTTGCCTATCCGTTTTTTTATTGTTAATACTTATTATTTATTATTTTTTTTATACGGCACCTATACATTTATTTATATATTTTATATATATATATATATATATATATATTTTATTATTATTATTAATATTAGGGTTACATTTTATTTAAGTACATTTTAATTAATTATTAATCCCTAACTTTTATAAATTTTTACTTAGTTCTAATTAGTTTTTAAATTTTATAAATATCACCATTTAATATTATTATATATAGTTTATTTTATTAATTTTGTACTAGGGTTAGGGTTTATTATTTAATATTAAATGGTATTTGGGTTGAGCATTTAATATATAGGGTTAGGTTTAGGGTTTTAAATAATATTAGGGTTTGGGTTTTAAATTAATAAATTAAAGTATTAATTAAGATCATCAATTAGGAACTGATAACAACCCTAACTCAATTATACAAAACATCCTGGTAAAACCTTAAGGGCATTTTAGTCACTTCAATGGAAATGTGAGGGTTGTTATAGTACCTCCCCGTTAATTTAAACTTCATCCCGAAGTTTCAGTAAGACTTCTCGGATGCATCAACGTTTGAGAAAATATGAGGATATTTCCGCTTCATCTGCTCTTCACGTTCCCAGGTATACTCGGGGCCTTTACGTGAATTGCAATGGATCTTAACCATAGGAATGTTGCTCTGTTTCATGCATTTAACCTCACGATCCAGAACCTCTATAGGTTTTTCAGTGAAGTGCAATTAATGCGAAGATCATTCAAGGGAATAACGAGTATGTCGTCAACAAGACACTTTTTAAGATTCGAGATGTGAAATGTATGAACTTTAATTAACAGGAAGTGTTGACTAAATATTACCATTCGATCAACGTTTTGTTAAAGTAAAGTCTACACTTAATTACAGTGGGGATCTACTTGTGTGATATTGTATGATATTGTACGAAATTTCAGCTAAAAGAGCCTGGGTGAATAGAATATTTTGTCTTATGGACTTCATCCAAGACTAGTTCTTGAAAATTTTGAATAGTCGTGATTTTTATAGGATTGACATGTATTCCTTCACTATCAACTACATGTCCAAGAAATTGCACGGTTCGCAACCAAAATTCACATTTAGAGAACTTGGCATACAGTTGTTCCTTCTTTAAGAGCTCTAGAATCAATCGCAGATGTTGCTCATGCTCTTTCTCGTTCTTGAAATAGATTAAGATGTCATCAATGAAAAAAAGATCACGAATTGGTCAAGATAAGGTTTTCATACACGGTTCATAAGATCCATGAATACAGCAGGAGCATTGATTACACCAAAAGGCATGACAAGAACTCATAATGTTCATAACGAGTTCGGAAAGTACTCTTAGAAACATCAGCTTCATTGACTCTTAATTGATGATAACGCGATCTAAGATCAAGTTTCGAATAGATACTTGAGCCTTGAAGTTGGTCAAACAGGTCATCAATAAGCAGGAGTGGATAATGATTCTTGATAGTTAGCTTGTTGAGTTCTCAGTAATCAATACACATTCTCAACATGCCATCTTTCTTCTTGACAAATAGAACGGGTGCTCCCGACGGAACCAAGCTAGGACGAATGAAACCTTTCTCCAAAAATTCTTGGAGTTGGCCAGATGATTCCTTCATTTCGGATGGAGCTAAGCGGTATGGTACCCATGCAATAGGTGCAGCACCGGGCGTGGATAATTTACAAGTGAAGGATAATATAATATCTAGGGATGATATTTTTAGTTGACAATATAGTGATAAGGAGTAGGTAACGGTACATAATGGTCCTAAGGTTGATCAAATCTTATTTCCATCATGATCTATTAGAATTTCTGCATGGCTTATCATAATATAACTACGTTGATCAAGTGTCGTTATATTATTCTATATCATACTTTTATCACTTCATAAGGTTACTACTATGTCATCTAGTCAATATTCATCTTCTTCGAGGTGAATGATTCAATGGAAAATGAAAGAAAAGAAAATAACATCATTCATTCATTTAAAAGAAAATAACCAGAGTATTATAAAAACTTAACGAAATCTTCCAAAATATAGAAGTACTAAATGATAACATAAAGAACGCTATGAGGAATTTAAATGACTCTTGTAGTTGTCAAAAACTCTTCATTGTGCCTCTTCCCCTTCTTCCTCATTATCCCAAGCTTCCTCGACAGTTGTCACAAACGCTCGGCCTTTAGCATTCCCCGTGTTATCCTTTTTCTTTGGACACTGGTTTCGAAAATGCCCTTTTTCTCCACAGTCATAGCATGTAGGAACGATTGCGTTGGCTTTTGTTTCAGGCGTACCAGTTGAAGGAACTGCAACCCTCAAGTCTTGGCTATATGACCAATCTTCTTACACTTGGTGCACTCCACCTTCCACCACCCAGAATGGTGTCTCTCACAACGCTTATAATAAGGTCGTTTCCCAGAATAACCTCCACTTGAATTTTTGGCAACTTTCTTATTTTAACCTTGGTTTGATTCCTGAGTAGGCTCAAATTTCCTTTTGCCTTCACTAGTCTTAGCCTCGGCTTGCTTATTAGCCGCGACCTTTCTCCTCTTAGCCATCATCAAATTTTGAGCCATAAGTATCACTGCATCTAAGGTCTCTTTACTAGCAGCAATAACATTTCCTTGAATCTCATCAGGAAGACCTTCGATGTATCGCTCGATCTTCTTTTGTTCAGTGGGCACCATGTCCGGGCACAATGAAACCAACTCTATAAACCTGTTGGTATAGGCTTCAATATTGGTACCATTGACCTTCAATTCCCAAAACTCATCCTCTAGCTTTTGGATTTGGTTCCTTGGGCAAAATTTATCAGTCATCATTCTTTTCACAACGGCCCATGGAATAGCATTAGCAGCATCTAGCCCGACAGTTTGGGCATAAGCGTTTCACCAAGTCAAAGCAAGACCACTTAGTGTATGAGTGGCATACTTCACTCAGTCAACCTCCGCGTAGTTACAGATGCGAAAGATTGATTCGAGTTTTTTGAACCAACGAGTTAATTCTACTGCTTCCTCATTCCCATTGAAGGATGGAGGTTTATAGTTCATAAAATGCTTGTAGGTGCATGATGTAGGTGGATTTCCTTGGTTGTTCCCTTGATTATTGTTACCTAGGGCGGCAGCAAGTAGTTGTTGAAATTGTGCGGGAGTTAAAGTGATATTTGGAAGAGCATTAGCACCAAGAGTTTCCATTGATCTTCAATACACAAAACAGTATTAGTTGAAGAGTTTATGGTGCACTAGGTAGCAACACCAATGGATAGGAAAAAAGGTAGTATGGGTTAATTAGTGATAATGATGGTGAAGCAAATGAGTAATTGGGTGTGTGGATGGATCCTTCAGTGTCTTCAGTATCCAAAACGATGAATGGGTGATGACTAGACATCCTAGAGAAAGAGTACTAAGTAGATTCTAAGGTACGGTATGACGGCAAAGATATAAGGAGAGCATAGTAGGGCAAGCATATATATGAGGATCGCACTTTAAACTAAGGCAAGAATGTAGACAAATAAGTAAGGTTCTTATACTAAGGCAGGAAAGGTTATAGTCCTATAGATTGCTAAGGCACCTAACTAGCACATAAGGCACACATAAAATGCAATCCTGGTTCTCTATAACAAACCTGGCTCTGATACCACTCTGTCATACCCCCAAATAGGGCCGGGGAAATATGACTTCACAATATCACAACACAAGTATGTATAAACGAGAACGACTCTATATGATGCGTTTTAATAAAACAAAATTTGATTTGCAGCAGAAACATAATAATGTTTTACATAATGAAATTCAAATGATAAGTCTAATATGGGGACTCCAATGCAACAGCTAACTAAGCATCATAGGGCAGCACACAAACTAATCTTCACCTGAGACAAACATGCTTAAAGTGTCAACACAAAGGTTGAGTGAACATTATAGGTTTAACAATTATAATAAGTTTTAGACCACAAGATTTAATTCAAAATATCAAAATATTCAATATACCGTGAGTTATAATATCGAACTAAACATTAACCCCTGACACTGTACGGGTGTCGGCAATCATTATTATGTACCTCCTTGACGATTACGCCAATGGGTAGAGACGTCAATCTCAATAGGCCTACTCACAATAATTAAGCTTGCAAATTTCAATTCCAGCAATTAATGATATTATGGCGGGGATTTGCATGTAAAAATAAATACATGTTTAATAAAAGTCTCACGAAATTGCATATCAAATACTTTAGGCACTTATGTCTAAATTGTAAATCATTTCAAAAGCAAGCATGTGTCTCACCCCGAAGTTCAAAATAAGTAATAGAAATAGTTAAAAAGTGGGGCTATGAAGTTCACCGTAATAGCAAGCAAGAAATTCCACGCAAAGTAGTATGAACGGTGTATGTGTTCGGAGATCTCAACCTTAACAAGATTGGAGACTAAGGATGATGATGATGATGCGAAACAGGAAAGCAGAAACTAAGCAGCAGCAACACAACCCAATTGAGGCTGTATGGGTCTTCTTAATCACGAACAGAAATAGCAGGTACAACAGGAAAAACAAGCAGCAACAATGGATGATTCTTGCGCGGTTGAGGGTCACAAATTTAGTAGGAAACAGGAGATCGAATGCGGGTTGTTTGGTGGTGGTTTTAGTCAATGCAGGAAGCTGTTTTGAGGGTTATGTTTAGTTGACTGGAAGGCTGGATGGGAGCTGAAAGTGTCGACAGAAATAGAGGGAAAGCAGGAGGGTTTTCAGTAGACAAGTTCAAGGATTGTGCGGTTTATTTGTGGTGAGATTAATGCATAACATGAGGGTTTAAATAGGCATGTTGGTTTCCTAATTACACTATGATTTTGGGGATTTCCTTGGTGATCAAGGATGGTAATTAGTGGTAAACTAGGATTGTGAACTTAGTGATCAAGTTTATTATTCCTATTATTATTATTATTTTTATTAGCCTAGCCGTTTTTTTATTGTTAATACTTATTATTTATTATTATTTTTATACGGCACCTATACATTTATTTATATATTTTATATATATATATATATATTTTTATTATTATTGTTAATATTAGGGTTACATTTTGTTTAATTACATTTTATTTAATTATTAATCCCTAACTTTTATAAATTTTTATTTGTTCTAATTAGTTTTTAAATTTTATAAATATCACCATTTAATATTATTACATATAGTTTATTTTATTAATTTTATACTAGGGTTAGGGTTTATTATTTAATATTAAATGGTATTTGGGTTGAGCATTTAATGTATAGGGTTAGGTTTAGGGTTTAAAATAATATTAGGGTTTGGGTTTTAAATTAATAAATTAAAGTATTAATTAAGATCATCTATTAGGAATGGATAACAACCCTAACTCAATTATACAAAACATCCTGGTGAAACCCTAAGGGCATTTTAGTCACTTCAATGGAAATGTGAGGGTTGTAATAATTTACATCAGACGTATCTTAAATATTGGTGGCATCATGTCCATGACTAACTCCCGGAATCAAAAGGATAGTAATATCCGTAGCTAACATGAGCCAGACATCAAATTACATGGCTATGATCTCTATATACTCTTCTCTGTTTGCCCGCCCTAATTTTGCGACATAAACGCTCAATGTTTTAAATGAGCTTAGTAATGTTCATGATGTACTTCAGGCATTCAGCTTACTGAAATGCCTGTATGGCTAAATGTAAGACCCTAATCATTTTGTACATCAGGGTATATATGATACATAGAGTGTGGGTATCTTTGTGTAATTAAACTGAAGTCAGAATCTGTCCAGCACTTAGTGCGCGCCGCGCACACTAATGGGAGCGCGCCGCGCACCCTTTACTGTAGCCGGATTCTGCTCTTTTAATGAGATATTTTGATGGGCTTTTTGGTAATTTCACTTAGGGACAAGTTAAAGGCTACCAGATCAGTTTGGGGTGAGTCATAACTCCATTATCACCAACCTTATCCTTTTCCACTTAAATTTTAGAGAGAGAGAGAGAGATTCTTGTGTGAGAAAGTTCAAGTAAGGGAAGAAGGAGCTAGTTTTGGGTCTTAGCTCGAGTTATAAAGTTGTTCATCTAATCACTAGCTACGTTGTGATTGTGGTGGTAAGCTCTAACTTTGATTTCCTTATTTTAATTGATTTAAGGGTTAGGGTTTGGGTTATAGGCTCCGGCGGAGACAAGGGTAAGGGCATTCGTATGGATTAGAGATCCCGCTTGGTTATAGGGGATGCTTTTGGATGTTATAGATTTTGGAGTTTGACCGAGATTTGGGTAGTTTAACCCCTAAACACCATGCTTATAGTGTCGTTTGGAATTTAAACTCATATGGTCGAATTTGTATGTTTTGAACGAAACTCGTAAAACGGCCGATGTGGGCCCCGTTTTGTAAAACTCCTTTATTGATTGAATCGTATGAGTTTTTCATATTAGAACATGTTATGAAAAGCGTTTCGTCTAAAAAATGTCGGGAAGTGGGATATCTTGATTTGAAAATGGACAAAACCGGACAGAAGCTGTTGGGGCTTGTGCGCGCCGCGCACATTAAGGTGTGCGCACCGCGCACTCTTCTGTTATAAAATTTTTTTTTTTTCGCGTAATCGGTTGGTTATTGGTTTGGGTTGTTACAAGAGGTATCAAAGCATGGTCTAAGGGATTTAGGCGACTTGAGATAGGTGCCTAGGCTTAGATTTATTTGTGTATGCGATTTATGCGGGACTTGTAGGAGACGGGTCGGACCGGGAGTTGATTAGTGCTTAGGTTTATGTGAACTAACCTTGCGCTAATTGTTTTGTGTTGTGTTTGCAATCATCAAGAGAGATAGACGTTGTACTAGCAAGTTAATGCGACGTGCTTGCGTAACAATGATTTGCTACCATTATTACGGGTTCAAATCGTGTCAAACAAGCGATGTACAACGATTGTTGAGCAAGATGGGGTAGTGTGGTGTATATGTATATACATATGTGTTAAGTCCTTTCGTTTCGTTGCTTAATCTTTTCCGTTTTATAGAATGAAAATGAGAAATGGACATGATACCAATGAAGGAGGCACGAGCGAGGACGTTGAACTCACGGCCAAGGTTGAGGCCATCTTTAAAAGGCTAAAAATGGAATTTCTTGATGATGTCCGAAAGGTTTTCCAAGAATCGGTTGATGGGCAAGTAACTGAAATGATAAATGTGCGAATGAATGCCGCGATCGAGGAGGCATTAGAAGCTAGAAACATTCATCCTCTTGGCCAAGGGGGTGATGGTAACGGTGGGAATGGAAGGCGGGACTTCCATTACAAAAATTTCAAGGATGCTCAACCCCCGATGTTTAATGGGGTACGAGATCTGTTGAAAAGCACATGTTGGATTTCCGATATCGAGGGAGCTTTCCATACCGCGGAATGTCCTCCCGAGAAGAAGGCGGGGTATAGTTCTAGCATGTTACGAGAAGAGGCGAAGTTTTGGTGGGATGATAAAATCCAATTATATGGTGAAGAGCAATGCATGAGCTTGACGTGGGAGGAGTTTAAGAAAGAATTCTTCAAAGAATATCGAACTTCTTCCGACCTTGATAGAATCCGGGACGAGTTGCACAATTTGCGACAAGGTTCAATGGACTTGGTTACTCTCAAGTCTACCTTTTTGTCAAAGACTCGTTTTTGTCCGAAATATGTTGGTGACGATCACAAGTTGATGAAGGATTTCTACCGTACCATGAATGATGAGTTTAAGGGCAAGATTAGTCGAGGAGCGGCTGAGTCTTTTGAAGAGTTATTTGAATTAGCTCGGGGTTTTGAGCCGGAGGTTCCAAGAAAAAGCGATTTTACTTTTTCTAAAAGAAAGTTTGAAGGATCAAGTCATTCGAACTTTTCAAACAAGAAGTCAAAGAAGGGTTCCGAAGGTGCAAATAGCGTGAAGAAGGGTGATACTCCAGTTACGGGCCCACGTGTTTTAATTGTAAACAAAGAGGACACATGGCTCGTGATTGTACCAATGCGCCGAACAAAGTTACTTGTTATAATTGTGGTAAAGAAGGGCACAAGAGGCCGGAGTATCCCGGTTTGAACACCAATCATGTTAAAAGGTTGGAGAAAGTGGCGGGCACGGCCAGGGGTCACAACTATTTGATGACGAATGAGGAGGCCAAGCAATCCAATGAAGTTGTTTCAGGTACTTTCATGGTTAACTCTAATCCGGTTCGGATACTTTTTGATAGTGGTGCTAATTTGTCGTTTGTGTCTCCACGATTTGTGCCTTAGTTAAATAAACCGCTAGTTAAGTTAAGTCATCCGGTAGAAGTTGAAATAGCGGATGGCAAGACGGCGCTAGTGGTTGATGTGTGTAAAAATTGTAATGTTGTGTTTAGTGCCGAAAGCTTTAAAATTGATCTCATTCCGATGACTTTGGGTGATTTTGATATCGTCGTTGGTATGGATTGGCTCGATCGTTATAGAGCCGATATTGCATGCTATTATAAGTTTATTCGGGTAAAGACCCCAAGTGGAGGAGAGTTAATTATTCACGGTGATAAACGAAGAAGACTTGTGCCGATATGCACTTTTGCACGGGAACGTCGTTTCCTTGTTAGTGGTGGCATGGATTTTCTTGCCCATGTTGTTGATACTCGAGATGAGCCACCATCCATTCGTGAAATTCCGGTGGTAAGTGAATTTGAAGACGTTTTTCTGGATGAGTTACCGGGTGTTCCGGTGGAAAGACAAGTTGAATTTCGCATTGAGTTGGTTCCGGGGGCTACCCCCATTGCTAAAACTCCTTATCGTTTAGCACCAACGGAAATGCAAGAGTTGTTAAATCAAACCCAAGAGTTTCCTGAGAAGGGTTTTATTCGACCGAATGCTTCGCCATGGGGCGCTCCAGTTTTATTTGTGAAGAAGAAAGATGGTAGTATGCGGATGTGCATCGATTATCGGGAGTTGAATAAAGTGACGATCAAGAATCGTTATCCATTGCCTAGGATCGACGATTTGTTCGACCAACTCCAAGGTGCAACGTATTTCTCTAAAATCGACCTACGGTTCGGCTATCACCAAATGCAGGTCCGTGAGGAAGATATTGAGAAAACGGCTTTTCTAACTCGTTACGGGCATTTTGAGAAAACGGCTTTTCTAATGAATCGAGTATGCCAACCTATGTTGGACAAGTCGGTAATTGTGTTCATTGACGACATACTTGTTTATTCGAAGAGTATGAAGGAACATGAACATCATTTGCGGGGTGTGTTGAAGACGTTGCGGAAGGAGAAGTTGTATGCTAAATTCTCCAAATGTGAATTTTGGCTAAGGGAAGTTCAATTCCTTGGTCATATTGTGAACAAGGACGGTATTCAAGTTGATCCGGGGAAGATAGAGACGGTGAAGAGTTGGGGACGACCGACTACGCCCACGGAAATCCGAAGTTTTCTCGGATTGGTCGGTTATTATCGTCGGTTTATCCAAGACTTTTCTAAGATTGCTTCTCCGTTGACGAAATTGATGAGAAAGAACGCTAGATTTAATTGGGAGAATGAGCAAGAAATTGCTTTTCAATTGTTAAAAGAAAAGTAATGTCAAGCTCCGGTGCTAGTGTTGCTGGAAGGTGTAGAAGATATGACGGTTTATTGTGATGCGTCTTTAAATGGGATCGGTTGTGTTCTAATGCAGAGAGGTAAAGTCATCGCTTATGCCTCTCGACAATTAAAGGAACACGAGACGAGATATCTGACTCATGATCTTGAGTTGGCGGCGGTTGTACATGCGTTGAAAATTTGGCGCCATTACTTGTACGGTGTCAAGTGTACGATTTATTCGGATCATAAAAGTTTGAAACATCTTTTTGATCAACGAGATTTGAATTATCGTCAATGTAGATGGATGGATGTGGTGAAAGATTACGATTGCGAGATACTTTATCATCCGGGCAAGGCGAATGTGGTCGCGGATGCGTTAAGTCGAAAGAGTCAACATCCGGCATTACGATTGGGATTGTTACGTATGATTATTACTAATGATTTTCTTGTAAAGCTTGGTGAGATTTAAATAGAGGCTTACGTTCACAACAAGCATGCGGAACGAATCGTGGAGCAATCGGAGTTCATTACCATGGGATCGTAAGGTTTGTTATCTTTTCAAGGAAGAGTATGGGTGCTTAGAATGGGAGATTACCGAAGAGTGCTACTTGATGAAACACATAAGTCAAAGTATTCCATTCATTCGGGCGCAACGAAGATGTATCTTGATTTGAGGAAGGATTATTGGTGGCCGGGCATGAAACATGATGTTGTAAAGTATGTTGAACAATGTGTTACATGTTTGCAGTTAAGGCCGAGCACCAAAACCCATATGGTAAGTTGCAATCGTTAGAAATCTTGAAATGGAAATGGGAGCATATTACCATGGATTTCATTACAAAGTTACCTAAGACGGCGAGAACCCAATTTGATACAATTTGGGTGATAGTTGACCGATTGACAAAAAGTGCTTTGTTTCTTCCCATTCGAGAAGCGATATCGTCGGAGACCTTGGCTAAGTTGTTTATCAAAGAAGTAATCTCTCAACATGGGGTTCCTATATCTATCATTTTGGATCGAGATACCCGTTTCACATCTCGGTTTTGGGAGAAGTTTCATGAAGATATGGGTACACAATTAAAATAGAGCACGGCGTATCATCCTCAAACGGACGGTCAAACCGAGTGTACGAATCAAACATTGGAGGACATGTTACGGGCGTGTATTATTGATTTCGGTGGTAGTTGGGATGAGCACTTACCTTTGGTGGAATTCTCGTACAATAATAGTTATCATACTAGTATCGGGATGCCACCCTATGAGATGCTTTATGGGCAGAGGTGTCGAACTCCAATTTGTTGGGGTGAAGTGGGACAAAAGGAAATCGGGAGTACCGATTTGGTTTTAGAGACGAATAGCAAGATTGATATGATTCGGGCTCATTTGAAAAAGGCTCAAGATAGACAAAAGTCGTATGCTAACAAACGTAGGCGAATGATCGAATTCCAAGAAGGTGACATGGTGATGCTTAAGGTTTCACCATGGAAGGGTATTATTCGGTTTCGAAAATGGGGAAAGTTAGCTCCTCGGTTTATTGGTCCTTTTAAAATTTTAGCTCGTGTTGGTGAAGTTGCGTATCGTTTGGAATTACCTGAAGAGCTTGCGGGGATCCATAATACATTCCATTCTTCCCATCTCCGTAAGTGTCTTGCGGATGATTCATCATGGGTGCCATTAGAAGAGATTGAGCTAAACAATAAGTTAGAGTATATTGAGGAGCCGATTGCTATACTCGATGAGAAGGTCAAAAGATTGAGAAATAAAGAGGTGAGAACTTTTAAAGTTCAATGGCGTCGAAGTAAAGGTTCCGAGTTTACTTGGGAGCCCGAAGAGTTTGTGTTAGTTTATCTTCACTCTTGTCATGCGGCTTGGATCGCGAGGACGCGCTCCGATTCAAGTGGGGGAGAGTTGTAAGACCCTAATCATTTTGTACATCAGGGTATATATGATACATAGAGTGTGGGTATCTTTGTGTAATTAAACTAAAGTTAGAATCTGTCCACCACTTAGTGCGCGCCGCGCATACTAAAGGGAGCGCGCCGCTCACCCTTTACTGTAGCTGGATTCTGCTCTTTTAATGAGATATTTTGATGGGCTTTTTGGTAATTTCACTTAGGGACAAGTTAAAGGCTACCAGATCAGTTTGGGGTGAGTCATAACTCCATTATCACCAACCTTATCCTTTTCCACTTCAATTTTATAGAGAGAGAGATTCTTGTGTGAGAAAGTTCAAGCAAGGGAAGAAGGAGCAAGTTTTGGGTCTTAGCTCGAGTTATAAAGCTGTTCATCTAATCACTAGCTACGTTGTGATTGTGGTGGTAAGCTCTAACTTTGATTTCCTTATTTTAATTGATTTAAGGGTTAGGGTTTGGGTTAGTGATGAACATAAAACCCATATTTGGTGATTTTGGGTGTTCTTGGGTAAGATGGAGTCATGAAGACTCAATGGTAACTAACCTAGGGTTTTAAAGTGTTAATTGATGTTTATGAGTCCTAATCGGTTAGTTAATCACTAGCACACCTAGTTAATTAGTAAATGGGTGTTAGATGGGTTAGTGGATGACCCGAAATGGGTGTGTTGACTTTAAATTAGTCAAAGGGCTAATGATTGACCTAGTTGGGAAATATGGGTATGAAATACCCTATTTGTGTAATAGTTAGTGTTGTGGACCTTAATCACTAGCTTTTAAGTGATTAACGATGGTCTTGACCCTTAAGGGGCGGTTTCGGTTAAAATGGGGCATTTAATGCATTTAAGTCATTAAATGCACATGAGTGAAGTGTTGGTATTTAGTCCAACTAGTTTGTTTATTGATCGAGTACTTATTGCATTAGGTACTTGGCTTTGAAGCTTGCGGAAGGATAAAACCATCGCCAAATCTTTAAGGTGAGTGGAATAATTATGCGTATGCATATATGGCGTGTTTATTTGTGAATGTTATGGTATGAACCACGTGCCGGTAGTACCATAACATGTATGTGATGAGTATTATGATGTGAACCACGTGCCGGTAGCATCAAGTGTGAACCACGTGCCGGTAGCACTATAAGATTTGGATGTGAACCACGTGCCGGTAGCATCAAATGTGAACCACGTGCCAGTAGCACTATAAAATTTGGATGTGAACAACGTGCCGGTAGCATCAAGTGTGAACCACGTGCTGGTAGCACTATAAAATGAGGCGTGAACCACGTGCCGGTAGCGCCAAAGTGTGAACCACGAGCCGGTAACACTATAAAAGAGTGAGACTCAAATGCGTATGGTGTGAACCACGTGCCGGTAGCACCATTGCATTATGGTTAACCATATTATGTTGATGGATATTGTTTAGCATGCTATATATATATATATATATATATATATATATATATATATATATATATATATATATATATATATATATATATATATATATATATATATATATATATATATATATATTGTGTTGTGTATATGCTAATGTGATGTTGTGATGGTGTACGTGTTGTTAGCATTATGAGTAAGACGACATGCTATTTGAGTTATATTCTCGTATGAGGTATTTGGTGGGTGCGAATGCAAATAGATGGGTTATATATGTGTATGTATTATTGTTGCACTCACTAAGCTTTGCTTACCCTCTCGTTGTTTATCTTTTTATAGGCTTCGGCGGAGACAAGGGTAAGGGCATTCGTATGGATTAGAGATCCCGCTTGGTTATAGGGGACGCTTTTGGATGTTATTGCTTTTGGAGTTTGACCGAGATTTGGGTAGTTTAACCCCCAAACACCATGCTCATAGTGTCATTTGGAATTTAAACTCTTATGGTCGAACTTGTATGTTTTGAACGAAACTCGTAAAATGGCCGATGTGGTCCCCGTTTTGTAAAACTCATTTATTGATTGAATTGTATGAGTTTTTCATATTAGAACATGTTATGAAAAGCGTTTCGTCTAAAAATGTTAGGAAGTGGGAGATCTTTATTTGAAAATGGACAAAATCGGACAGAAGCTGTTGGGGCTTGTGCGCACCGCGCACTCTTCTCTTATAAAAAAAAAATTTTTATTTCGCGTAATCGGTTGGTTATTAGTTTGGGTTGTTACACTAAAACATCATCATCCCTCTTGAGGAAATCAATTCAAATGACACATTCATGTATCAAGAAACGAAATCAATTTGTTGATCTTAAGATCAAGGAAATTAATTAACGTTGTATACCTATTCTTATTATTATACGCCAAAGTACCTTCCAAGGTAAATAGTTCGCTTATGAACACCAGAGTTTTTTGAGACATGGATACTCTCACATTTTTCTCCGATTTTGTAACGTTGATTTCATTCCTCAAAATTTCGGGACAGAATTTTATTTAACGGGTGGGTACTGTAACGACCCTCATTTTTTCCGTTAAATTTTCCATTCAATATTAACTTTCGTTAATTGGTATTCACGTCACATCATATTTATATAATTACACATGTTCTGACATAATAAATAACATTCCAATATTATTTATTTCATACACTATACATTTATGTGTTATTACGTGCTTACGTGTTTCAGTATAGGTCCTTCTAGTTACCGTATCGATTTCCAAACCCACAATCTTCAATTATGACTTCTCGTAATTCTTGTCACTAGTAAGACATTCTTACGTCAAGTTATTCTATTAAATAATTTTTTCTTAATAATTATGAATTCTCTATAATTTATTTTATACGCGATATATTATTTTCTGCCTTGGGTTGCGAATCGAGAAACGTCAGTTATGACTTTTATATATCCCGACCTATCTAATTACATTTCGATAGCATACTATATTCATAATTATTATTCGTAATAATTTATTTATTTATGTGCTATTCCTAGTACACCATTAAGAAAATTAACCGCTTCATTGTTTTTAGCATATTTCGCTCAATCGGACTCAAAACGAGTTGATTCAAAAGCCCAGATTTTTGTAATTTGATGGGCTACAATTTAATATTGTTAAATATCCCATTTGAACTTTCAAAAACTGGCCATGCTCATTAAAAATTTTTGTAATTTTGGATGAGATTAGGTCTTTAACTCTTTCATTTTCCTAAAACCTAATCAAAATTCTTTTTCTCCTCCCTCTTTTCTCCTAAATTTTGTGGCCTACTCTCCTCCCATCCCTCTTTTTTGATCAAAAATCATCATCACCAAATCACCATCATTAAAGCTTGCTTCCATCCAATTGCTTGCATAATTGGAATCACCATCTCGCGATCTACATCTTTCAATTTCTTGATTAGGGTATACCTATAAACCCTAAACTTTTAATTTAATCTTAATTATATGTTATTATGCATGTATAATAGTTACTAGTGATTGTGAATTATTGTGGTTTTGTTAGAATTAATTAATTGTATTAAAAAGTGTATTTTTCGGTTAATTAAATTTTGGACAGCTGCTTTAACTGAGATTTTGAAATCCTTGTCTTGATATTTTGATATGTAAATTTAGCTCATTGAATTCCTTTCATTGAGTAGTTCAATTTTCATATAGGATTCATGTTAAACGAATGAACGGATCAAATTCTACGCAATAATCATGTTTTGATAAAATTAAAATTTATATAATTATGAACAGTAGCTATGGCCTTGATTTTTGTGAAATTTATAGAAAATATAAACTAGTTCATCATGTTGGGATCATTATTTTGACAAATTTATATGTTTGGATCATCAAAATCCGAGTTACGGTTAAAAGGATATGATTAAAACAAGTTTTAGATCTTTAATTTAATTAAATCCGAATTTTAATTGTTTATTATTAAATTTAATTAATGAAATTAATAAAATCTGGAAATTTGGTAAATTTGGATAAAATTTATATTTTATAATAATTAAAATAATAATTTATTGATAAATTTGATTTAATCATGATTATCTTCTTAAATAAAGAATTTTTAAAATCAATCTAATTTAAATTAAATAAATTCCTAAAATAAATAAAATCTTATCTTCTTAATTTAAATAATAATTTTAAATATTATTATTAACATTAAATGTGTATAATTTATATAACCAATAATAAACACTTATAATATGTTTTGATCATTTATTAATTAATTAAACTTATGATCAGATTTAATTATTTAATACTTATAACATAAATTAATTATTAATTACTTAATTAAAACTTATAATATAAGCTAATTATTTAATACTTATGATATACCTATTATATCAAATAAACTTATTATAACTTATTAAATTGATTTTATCTAATTAAACTTATGTTATATCAATTTAATACAAATATTATATTAATAATGTTATAACATATAATATTAAAAATTTTCTATACATTAAATATTAAAGTTGACTTAGGTTCACAAGGGTTGACTTTTGAGTTGACCTTTTTAGTTGACTTTTACGTTTGACTTTCAGTTGACTTTCTAAATAAGGAAACTTTCTAAGTAAGGAAACTTTCTAAAAATAAAAACTTTTTAAAAATAAAAACTTCCCAAAGTAGAAAATTTTCAAATATAGAAACTTTCTATAAATAGAAACTTTTCTAAAATAGAAGCTTACTAAAAATAGAGAGTATATTTAATACTTTAACTTAAAAAAAAATCTTTTGACACATAAATTCTAAATCCACATCAAGCACTAGGATTATAATGCATTGACCTGACCTAATATAGACTTTTACTTACTTACTTTCGTAATTAGGTTGGAGTTTTTGATCGTCTCTGATCATTTTATTTTGTATTTGTTGGATTACTATCTACTTTGCACTCTAAGGTGAGTTATAGTCCCATTTTTTCTACTATTTTAAATTCTTTTTGGGATGAGAATACATGCTTTTCGTTTTTACATGTTAGACACAAGTAATTAAAATGGTAAATTATTCATCTATGGGTACTACAAAAATATACCTTAGCTTGATAACTTATAACTACGGGCTCTCCGCGAATCCTATTGATAGATCTATCGGGCCTGACTGCCCCATTCCTTCCTAGTCGCGCTAGTTTTCAAGGGAATATTTAGTACTTCGTAGAAGATACACCTGTACAGTGTATGGTCCATAAAAGGGCAGATAAAACGAGTTAAGTTGGGTTACCAGGTGCTCACGGGATAGATGTAATAATGTTTTAAAGATGCTCCTCAACATTAAATCTTGTGGTCTAATATTATACGCTTCTCAGCATTAAAATTTGGGGTCAAATTTTATACAAATTGTTATACTAAACCTATAACTCACCAACATTATTGTTGACATTTTCGCATGTTTTATTCTCAGGTACTTAAATATTGCTTTCGCTGTTGATAGAGGTCATGATCGTGCTTTTGGGACCGATGATAACGAGCTGCGTCAATACCGATTTTGGCGGGTCATTACAGTTGGTATCAGAGCATTGGTTGTAGGGAATTAGGCTGCATTGATGTGGTTACCCCGAGTCAATAGGGTGCATTAGTGAGTCTAGTCTACAACCTGACCTATAGCTTTAGAATATTATTATATGTGATTACCTGTATCATATAAGTATGTATATTGTTATCATGTCCATACATCTCTCTTATGTTCTGAATCCGGGAGGAACTCCTATTGTGATTAAATGTATCCTCCAACTCATGCGAGTTTATTTTTATAAGACCACCTTGGTTAGTGAAACCAAGAGATGTCACTCTTGACTCCTGAAATTCTCGACATTCCTATGTCATATATTATGGTTATGTATATATCATCTATAGTATATCACGTGAGATGTTGTCCATGACTTCTGAAATGCTCGATATTCCAATGTCAGCTATTATATTTATGTATATAAACGTGCTTTGAAATGTATCCTTGAAAAAATGGTTAATGATAATCCGAAGATGTGGCAACGCAATTTTAGATGACGCATTGTGGGCCTTCCGAACCGCGTTCAAAACGCCTATTGGGACCACATAATTTTGACTCATTTATGGCAAAGCGTGCCATCTTCCGATAGAGGTGGAACACAAAGCTTATTGGGCGTTGAAAAATGTTAACATTGATCTTGAAAAGGCGGGTGAGAATAGGCTTGTTCAATTGAATGAGCTTGATGAGTTGAGGTTAGATGCATACGAGAACTCCTTTTCGTATAAGGAGAAGACTAAACATTGGCACGATGCCCGTTTGAGAGCGAGGAAGGATTTTGAACTCGGTCAAAAAGTCTTGCTGTATATTTCACTGTTCAAATTTTTGCCGGGAAAATTTCGATCACGATGGTCCGGTCCATTTGTGGTCAAACAAGCTTTTTCGGCCGGTCATGTTGAGTTAATTGGAAGGGATAATGAATGTTTCAAGGTGAATGGTCAACAGTTAAAGTTATACTACGAAGGATTTAATGAAACCGAGAAGGAGGACCTCACCTTTTACTCGGAAGATACTTGATGGCGGGAAGGAGTAGAGTAAGCGACTCGTTAAAAAAATCACCTTTATAAATTTTTGTAAGTTCATTGTTGTACATTTTTGATAAAACCATACAACCCAAAAACAATATAAAACATGGGAAAAAAATTCAGCCGGGTCAAAATCACGGCCGCATCACATTTCTCGCAACCGTGATTCATTCACAGAAGTTGGGCAACGAAAAATCAAACCAATTGTGGTTGCGATTTTCTTACAATGCGGGTGCCGAAGTCACGATTCATCTGATGCGGTCGTGAGATGTAGTCAAACTACCAGGTCGAAGAATTGTGAAAAAAATAAAAATCACGCTCGCGATTTCTCTCAATGCGGTCGCGACTGGGGCCCGGCTGGGGTATTTTCTTTCCATTTATTTACTTTTTCTTTTTCATAACCACACACACAAACACATAGGCCGCTTGTTTTACTCTCAAATCTAAAAACCCTAATTGAAATTCATCTTCTAATCAACGAATTTGTAAGTAACATGGCACCTAAACTCAAATTGGTAATCAATTCATCACACTTTCTTTTCTTTTCTTTTAATTTTGTGTTTTAAATTATATGTTCATGTGGGTATTTGATGAAGATAAGTGTGGGGGATTAATTACTTGTTTAGGAGCCTATTTTGTTGTTGATTATGTGTTCTTAACATGATTATTGCTTGATGTTCATTCTTTTATGCCTAAAAATTCAATTTTTGATTCTAGGGTTCATAAGCATGATGATTTGGGGTTTTTGGGTTTTGATGTTTGATTGATGAAATTGATGCGATAATAGTAATTGTATGCTTGTTTAATTTGTAGAAATTTCCATGAATTGTTGAATTGATTAATTTTTAATTTTATGGTTCTTGAGTAATTTGGGGTTTTTGATGGTTGACAGTGTTTGACTCAGTTTGACCTCTTTTTTATGATTGATGAGAGTGATGAGTTTATAAGTTATGATATCATGCTTGATTTGTTTTATCATATGCTTAGCATGTATATAGTTTTTGGAAAAATGTCAAGTATCCCTTATGCGATTTTATTGAGTTTATTCAAGATGTTCTTAGTCACTTGTCAAATTTGGTGTTTGAAGTTGTTAGTTTGAAGTGAGTTTTTGTTTGAAATTGATTGGTTATTGGAGTGCTTGAATTGTTTGAAGGTCACTTATATGCTAGAGTTAATGAATACATGGTTTTGCATACTTAGTGATGGTTTGATTTTGGGAAGTTGCCATGAAGTTTATAAGTTTCACTAACGCTAATGGTTTTTGTGAAACTTGGTTTTGTGGTTGTTTGTCATTTTATAGGGATCGAAAAGAAGCAAGCCTTCCGCTTCTAATGCGGCAGATGAGAATGAACAACTTCCTCCTCATCTATTCGAGTGCCAAATCACAAAACGAACACACCCATTCTTAAGATGGGAACGTTGAGTGCCTAATTATCATCATCGAATGAACCTCTTACAAATGCTTTATGAACGTGAATGTATTGCACCCCGATATCCCGATTGGGCCCCTTTAGCTGAAGTTGGTGTGAAAGATGAAGTAAGAGCTAAGTTGGTGCAAAATTATGTGGATGATTGGGGGAATGAGTTTCAATACAATGATTGGCTGAAGTTTTTCTATTTGGATCGTCCGATTTACAAAGTTTGGTGCTTGGATTTCTTTAGAAGTTGTTCTTACATTGAAGGAAATCTCGGACTTTGCGTGAGGTTGCCACGACTTTGGGTATTTACACTGATATTCAGATGACAGCTCCTCATTTCAAAAGTTATTTGGAATCGGGTGAAATTTATACAGGTAAGGGTGATAAGCATGCCGATTGGAAGTTGATTTCAAACAAAGACATGTTGGTGGCAAGTGTTGGCTCGTACACTCAAATAAAAGATTTTTGTCTTCGTGTTATTCAGCGGTTCATTTTTCATACCATTTCTCAGCGTGAACATAATACTGAGAAAGTCAGCATTCCAGATCTCTTCTATCTTATGTGTATTCATGACCCGAAGCGTTATGCCAACATCCCCAACCGTGTCATTAAGTTTCTTTGCATGCAGAGTTCGGGTCTTCGTCCGAATAGTCCGATGTGTGGGGGTGTTTATATTACTTTGTTGGCTGAGCATTTGGGTGTGTCTCCTACAGCTAAGGGGACAAAGAGATTGTATTCGGAGGACTTCACCACGGATATTAAGCTACGGACAGTTGGTGCACAATTGTATGAAGGATGTAAGGTGTTTGTTTGCGAGAGAAACTGTTGTGTTAGGTATATGAGAACTCACGCACAGGAGGAGGGTGATTTGACAGATCCGGAGGAGAAAGACCCTCCTGCGGCGGACAAAGATATGCCTCAGGCTGAGAGTTCTAGTGGTGTTGGGTTAACTTGTGATTTTATCACTAATTAGTTTAGTGGTATGCGGCTTCATACTGAGCGGCAGTTTACGGGCATGAGGAGTTATATTGATGATCGTAGTTAGGATGATCGGTCTTATTATGATGAGCAGATCAGATTGCTTCGACAACATGTAGATGATGGTAATGATAAGACCTGGTACAACTAGGCAGGTATTCGGGCTAATGTGCAGTGGCAGCAGCATTCTTTTGACCTTTACCGTCAGGATTCACAGAATTTCATTCGCCCGATTGGTCCTTCTTGGAATGATTGGGAGCGTCCGGGGATGCCTCATCCTTCTTATGATTATGGTTCAGCTCTTGCCCAGGCTCAAGCCGTTCACCAGCTCGATATGCAGCAGCAGTCCCAGTATCCGCAGAACCAGGATCAGCAGAACCCCGAACCAAGTGACGGGTCCTTCTGGGGTTCTTTTGAGCAGCTTTCATGATGGTGGCTAGTGTGTGTGTGTTTAGTTTGAGACTATTTCCTTTATTTCACTGTGTTTTGGATGACTGTATTTGATATTGTTAAAACTTTGTACTTGGATAATTTGATGAGGCATTTTGGTACCTCGGTGGTACCACCCCATCCCTTGCATGCTTATTTTTTATGATATTTGCAGGTTATGATGATTATCATGCTGTACTTTTCAGAGACTGGCATTAAGTTCAACAACTTATATTGCATTTAATGATTATTGTGTGATTGATGTTCGAGTGGATGCCGATGTTCTTATGCTGGCAGTAAGTTCAGCGCCATCGTGCATCGTCTCTCTATGATCTCCGGATCTAAAAATCCGAGTTTCTTTTTCTTTTTCCCTGTTCACTATTGTCCTCTCGAATTTATCTTTGATTATCTGATTTCATGTAAATGAGGGCATTACATGATCTTAAGTGGTGGGGGGGGATGAATCCTCGCGAACATTTGTTACCAATTTGAAAATTTTATGAACTTTTTGAATGGTTTTTGTTAAAAATAAGGAAGCAAAGTCTTCCAGGATTTTCAAAAATCCAAATTATAGGATGATTCAAGTCCATCCGTGAAGGATGTTAAGTCTTTCGAATGCCTGTCTTACTTAGTGTAGGAGACTTCCTAATCTACATCTTTATACTGACATTGGTTGATGCATCATTTCACGATGTATTACACTGATGTATCGTACTGTGGGAAGAGGAGCCTTAAGCTTCAACCTGTGCTGTCTTCTTGATGAAGAGCAATGGCTTCGTGCTAGTGTTGCTAGACAACATACGCCATGGTCAAAAGCCGTGGTACCCTTTCAAATACGGGAATGTAGTATATGCTTCCTACATTCTCTCAAAACTAGCATAAAAGCTAGATACGTGGGAAGTGGGGTCTAAGGACCTTAAATAAATTAACAAGTGTTTAAACACTTCCGGGAGAATCGAGTCCTCCCATGTTTTTAATGGAAGTCAAGTCTTCCGAAACTTGCAGGTAAATGCTATCAACGGTCGGCAATAGTAGAAAATCCCTCAATACCCAGATTCTATTAGCAAAGTAGGGAGTTCCATAATCTCTAATGACAAACTATTTATCTAGGCCCATAAAAGATTCAGTAGTAATATTCTCTTGCGTCAAAGCTTCAAGTTGTGCATCGCGAATTTGTGGAGTAAGGTTCGTTCGGATAGTCATATTTAACGTTCTAATTTGGAGAGGTTTAGCCTTCTCTTTCCTACTCAAGGCATCTACAACAACATTAGCCTTGCCAGGATGGTAGCGAATCTCACAGTCGTAGTTGTTCAGTAGTTCTACCCAATGCCTCTATCTCATGTTGAGCTGTTTCTGATCGAAGATATGTTGCAAGCTCTTATGACCGGTAACAATTGTAAACTTAGTAACCTACAAGTAGTGTCTCCACATCTTCAGTGCAAAAACCACAACACCAAGTTCCAAATCATGTGTCAAATAATCTAGCTCGTGAATCTTCAACTATCGTGATCCATAGGTAATCACTTTCTTCCGTTGCGTCAACACGCAACCAAAACCCTGTCGTGAAGCGTTACAGTAAATCATGAAATCTTCATGTCCTTCGGGTAAGGACAAAATCGGAGCAGTAGTCAATTTCTGTTTTAACAACTAAAATGCAGACTCATGTTGCTCGGTCCACTCATACTTTTTACCCTTGTGAGTCAATGCTGTCAACGGTCTGGCAATAGTAGAAAATCCCTCAAAGAATCTCCTATAATAACAGGCGAGACATAAGAATTGCCGAATTTGCATTGGTGACTTAGGAGTCTCCCATTTCTTGACCGTTTCTATCTTCGTAGGATCAACTTGAATACCATTAATACCCACGATATGACCCAAAAATTGAAATTCTTGTAGCAAGAAGTCACACTTCGAAAACTTAGCATACAGCTGCTCTTTCCTGAGCATCTCAAGTATCAAATGGAGATGTTGTTCATGTTCCTTCTTGTTCTTTGAATATACCAGAATATCATCAATGAACATAATATCAAACTTGTCTAGGTATGGCTTACACACTTGGTTCATGAGATCCATGAACACTGCCGGTGCGTTCGTCAAACCACACAGCATTACTGCAAATTCAAGATGTCGGTAGCGTGTCCTGAATGCTATCTTCGGCATATCAGTCTCTTTTACTCTCATATGATGATAACCTAACCTCAGGTCAATCTTAGAGTAACATCCAGATCCTTGGAACTGATCAAATAGATCATCAATTCTCGATAGAGGATATCTATTTATGATATTCAGCTTATTCAGTCCTCTGTATTCAATACAAAGTTTCATAGATCTATCCTTCTGCTCAACCAAGAGCACTGGAGCACAAACTCTGAACTCCTCGACCATAAAGTCCATCTATTTACGCCAGACACGGATCAAAGTATTATAACCCTCATGTTCTTCACTATGGGGAGTTCCTATTCCATGTGAGCACCTTGCTCCTCAGCTTGGCATTCATAACCAACAACTCTTGTAGTTCTGGTGGTGCAAGTCTAGCCACTGGGGCCGCTCCTAGCACTAGATCAATCTGAAATTCATCTTCACGGTGAGGTGGAAGACCAGGTAACTCTTTCGGTAGGATCTTAAGGAAAATTTCTAACGGTTGGGACATCTTCGGGCCTCTTAACTATTGATTCAACTTTGCTCATATGTGCCATAATTGCGAGACATTCATATCTCATGTACTTCTGGACCTTCGAGTAATTGATGTAATGCTACAGTGTACTGGTCTTCTCTCTGCACACCATCGTAGTCAGTAAGAGGAATTCTAATAGCCTTCTGGTCGCAGAAACCTCAGTTTTGTAGTCAGATAACCGGTTCATTCCAACAACAAGGTCAAAACTTCCTAGTTTAATAGTTCTATAGAGTACACGTTGTCTAAGGAAGATATTGGATTCTAAATGTTGTGACAGATTTCTCTAGCGATAAAGCTACTATCAGCACCGGCGTTGATAGTATATAAACATTATGATTGATGAGTAAGAACAAACTCGTGACGAACTTCTTTGAAGTTGATGTTGAAAGCACGATGAGTTATCAGACTTATCCCACATCGGTGGATGAGAAGAACGGAATATCCTTCATGAAGGGGGTGTGAATACCTCTTCCGGTAGCCTCAAATTGGAAAGAAAAATTGTGAAACTGCGGGTGGCTGAATGATAGGTAAGTCGGAGGTCAAGTAGATAATATCTACTATGTATTGTGCGAGCTGTTACCAGGAAATCACCCTCTAAAGATGTATCAGAAATGAGTTGTGATGCATAGTAGCTAGTAGTAAATCGTAGAGTGATAGTAGTGATGAGTATTACTCAGTAGTGGTAAGTATTAATGGGTAGCATTAAGTAGTAACTAGTAATGTCAAACAGTGAGAAGTAGTGATCGGTAGAGACTAGCAGTGAGGGGCGGCGTTGAGTGGTAGTTAGCAACGATAAGTAGTAAGGAGTAGTGGTATGAGATGATGAGTATGTTCCAAGCAGTGTCTTCGTAGTGCCAAGTAGTATTCGGTGATAACAGGCAGTGTCGAGTAGTGATGGGCTGTGACATGATAGCGCGCTATTAATAAGTTATAATAGCTATTACTTCTATTCATATTTGAGATTGCCGGTTTTTACGTTCTCAACGGTATGTATCCAAATAACCTATTTGACTCGCTCCCAATTCCTTTTTTTGCAATGTCGAAACTTCTATATGAGTTACCGTAATGTAATCGCGATCATTACATTATGCAATCTCATATTTCCATTCGACATTACTCCACAAGTTCAAGATAGTATAGCCAACTTAATTCAATTAAGCCTCGCGGCGGGTGTACGTATGCGATTCGTGACATAGTATATTTAGTCCAAGTCCATATCAATATGGGTATAGGTGTGTATATGCATGTGACATAATGTGTAGCCCTACATGTAGCATAGTAAAGCAAACAGTGCAAGCATGGTTTATAATAGTCATTCAGGGTATACGGCTATAGACTAGACCCACTAATGCACCCTACGGTTAGACACACTAATGTATCCTAAATTCCCTATAGCCAAAGCTCTGATAACAACTATAACACCCCGTCAGAAGACACTAGCGAATGTTAACTCTGGTCCTAGTGCTTGGCTTGACTTCTATATAACAACAATGTTTTACAGTGGAAACAATTAATACATGAGAAAAAATATGCAAAATGGGTCAACATAAAGTTGAGTGAATCTACAGGTTTATGTACATAGTTTATCGTATGTTTCATAAAACAGTTTCCAAAATTCGATTATCGAAAAATCAGTAATCGTTTATCAGTAATCGATATCCAAAACTCAGTATTCAGATGTCAGTAAACATTTATCAGTATAAAACCACCAAGGTTTAATGTCAAAAGTTTACATACAGCAAATGTCAAGTGTTAAGCTGTTTGTAATCAGTGATGTCAAGTTTCAACTGTGTGTGACACCAAAAAGGTTTTATTTCACATGTTTGTAGATAATACCATGTCTAGTTTTAAGTTTGTAAATCCCACGTTTAAGTAGCATGATGCAAAGCCTGAAAAACAGTATTCAGAGTGACGATTCTTTGTTTTAGACCACGAGATTTCTAGCGTACAACCCAAGGGTTGCAAAAGTTATACATCTATTATGAGCACTTAAACATAAAGCTTTAACCCGCATATAGCTATTGCGCTACACGACTTTCTTTACCCTATATAACATACGCTGATCAAGCATATGGTAACAAAGTTATAAGCACCCAGTCTGTCGAGTGAGGTGTGTTAAGCCTACGGATCCGTTCTTATAGTTTGAGCCTTATGTAAGTAATAAATATATTCTAGCTAAGGGCTTTTTGATCAAACTCATTATGTATTTCATTTTTGCACTCGTGTCTAATGCGTAAAATAGTTAAAGAAATAGTTTCAAAATCAACATGTATCTCATCCCAAAAATGTTAATGAAAATGGGACTGTAGACTCACTTTGAGTGCACTTGACAATTCACAAGCAAAGGGTTGTCGAACACTATGACCAAGTAATGTAATCTAATTGTACCAATACGCAGTTACATAAGTTTGTTTCAAAAGACTGACTTACAGTATAGTTGTCCTATTGCTCAGACCGACGCAATCGTATAGTAAAAGTCAACTAGTCATGCAAGTCAAAAAAAGTCAAACTTGGTCAAGTTGGTCAACCTAAGTCAACTACATCATTAGATCATGTCAATGATGTCACAAAGTCAAACCAAGGTTAACTCATAAGTTTCACACATTCGTTTAGCCAAATAACGTTTACTAGTTTAGATATCATACGTTTTTACAACGATCATGCAATCGGACAAGCATAGTTCACGAATGACATAAGCTTAAGATTATAAGTACATGTCATAAGCTTTCTAATAAGACTAAGCATACTATCATACGATTCCTAGAACTTACGTAACCTGTAAAACATTCAAGTTCAGTTACTGTTTGCGCATCAATTTCATATTAATTCTTATTTAATCTAGAAAATAGTAAATCATAAATGGCCAATTGGAGATGGTTCCTTACACCCGAAAGTATCAGTGGTAAAAATATCTAAGAAAACCATGTAGCCAATTTGTACAGTTTTGACTAACATGTCGGATTTACTGATGTAGACAGAATCCAAACATTTGGTTTCGACACGCATACAACACATAGCAAATAAAGCTTTCAGAGCTAGACATATAAATAAGATATGCTAATAAACATACATTTAACAACATATCAAAAGCACAAGGTTTAAATTAGTTTCTACTTCATGCTAGACAATTAAATGTACAAACTAGACAGATTCGATCTCATTTAGGTAGTCGTTTTCGGGGTCAATTATACGAGCATCTAGAAACAATTAGCATGTGAGGTCTACATGAAAGATCAAGTACTAATCATGTGATTTCCATAATACAAAAGTTTGGTTAAAAAAATCATGTTAAATGGTCGTTTGATTCATGAACAAATCGCTAGTTAACCCGTTTTACCGCAAACATTCAAGTAGGCATAAAATGACTTTTACAAGTCCAATTACTATGATATCCTAGTCCATTTTATGTGTTTTTCAGTTATCTATCCATCTAACACCAGTTCAAGAGCCAATTCTAATCACACAAATTGCATTTTTCGAAATATAGCATAAATACACATCGAAACTTCAAACGATCATAACTTAAGCTATACAAAACGAAATCATGCGATTCAAGCGAGCAAACTCAATAGTTTTTCGATAGCTCTCTATGTAAACACTTTTCATTTACAGAAAAAAGTTACAAACCAGTAGCACAGCAATACAATTCGTGATTAAACCCTAACTCGCAATTCGGACTATATAACGACTAATTACGCGTACAATTACAATCAATCGTGCAATAAGACATCTAGACTATGTAATCATGATAAAATATGAATTCAATGAATTAGGGTTACTAGAATCTTACCACAAACAAGAAATCAAATTGTATCACTAGATAGGGAACGATGAGAGGAAGCACTTTCGTGAAGCAAGATTTTCTAGAACTCAAAAATTGAAGGTGCTCATGATGGTGGTTATGGTGGTTTATCGTGGGAGAGGAGAAGGAAAAGAAACTGCGTGATTATGTTACTAGGCTAGGGGTTTATTAGAAGCAATGGTATATAGTTGCCTTATTAAGGTTTAGGGCCAAACTAGTTAATTAACAACATAGGCTAAGTTAAAAACCAAACAATAGGGATGGGGGTTGATGTGCAAAAGTGTGCAGTGCTTAATTTACCTTTCAAACTTTTAAATTTATAAAACCTTTATTAATACACTTTTAACACCCTAACGAGCAACAAAACCCGATCAAAGGTAGTATTTTAGGTTATCGTCCCAAGAGAGCGTAGATGCGGATAAGAATTGTTTATAGCTTAGTTCTTATTAAAGAACTAAGGATATTTTTTATATCTTATGTTGGATAGTATCTTATCTATTAGGAAATAGATGATTTAAGATAAACAAAATAACAAAATAAAGCAAGAAAGTAAAGATTCAAATTAAACAATTATAAACGAAAGCAGCAACATGAACGGATAACTCATACGAGAATCATATTAGAAAAGTTTCATAACTTATATTAACACAAATCAAGATAACAATCATAGACCAATTATTATCCCTAAGCAGGTTAAGACAAGTGTTGCATATCATTTAATAAGCAGGACTTAAAGCATATACTAGACATGTGATGTGCATTACTAATATCTCAATTCTTAGCATTCAATTCAATTACATAATACATATCAATCTTATGATGCGGATTAACATGCAAATAGACTCACAAATTGTATAAGCTATTAAACATCAAGTAGATTAACTCAAGTTACTAGCTGAAAGTCAATTACTACTTAGTTTTCATGCAATCATTAATTAAACACATCCAACCAAAGGATCTTCGACTAAGCCTAACAATATCAAACTCTATTATATAAGTGTAATTCCAACTAAACAAGTTTATCACTATTATGCTCTTTAACTTAGTTGCATGCAATTCAATTTAACAAGTTTGATGGACTAGATCTAAACAAGTAGCATGAATCAGATAATAGATCTTTGGATCAAGTACTAATCAACCCTAAAATCATGTTATCTAATCATTAAGCATGACAAACAAGTATATTTAAGCAAAACAGATTCGAAACAGTTCAAATATCATCACAGAAACTCTACCATACAGATCTGGAAAAGAACCAGAAACTATACGAATGAAGAACTGAAGCCGGCAGCTTCCTTCTCATCAAGCCGGCGGCTTGAGGGTGAGGCCGACGGCTTCATCTGATTCTCAGATGAAGTTCAATCTTCATCCACGTAACCACTATGAACGTTTAGTTCATAGCAGAAGACGAACATAAAAGAATACAGTAAATAAAATAAGTAAAATAATAAAATAAGGATAGAATCATACCTTAAAAAGAAGGTAGATGTAAAATAACTTGAATTAAAACTTGAATCTTGATTGCAAAGACTAAATCTAACCTAAGGGTTTAGAGAATAACCCTAAAAAATGACCTAACCAGAATTATTGAATTCTGAAAACTAATACATATGAAAACTGAGACCAGAGGCCTTTATTTATACTGTTCAAGTTCGGTGGCCAAGCCGGTGGCTTCAGTGGAAAGCCGACGGCTTGCCTTGATTCGGTGACTCCTTGTGCAAGTTAAACTTAATCCGCAAGCTCAATCTTTTAACCATCATACTCAAGCCGGCGGCTTCAGGCCATGCCGGCGGCTTCAAAGTTACGCCAGATCTTTCTGATTTTGTCATGATTTTGTTTCCATTTTTATTTGAACTGGGTCGATGAGTTGAGAAACTGTGTCAACCAGGCCGGCGACTTCAGGATGAAGCTGGCGGCTTCCTTTTCCTTTTTCTTGATCAACAAGTTCTTTCAATTTTACATCGATTCTGGAACATTCTGGTGTATTCAGCTCCAAGCCGGCGGCTTCCTTGAACCCATGCCGGCGGTTTCATTTAGCCGATTTGCAATTTTATTTATTTTTGATCCTGTTTAATACAAAACTTTGATAAAATCATTAGAAATACCTTTTTCCCATTTTTACCCATTTTAACATGTTTTAGCATTAAAATGACTCAAAAATATTAAGATAACTCCTCAAAATGTTATTAAAAAACTGTATAATTTAGGAGTTATCAAATTCCCCACACTTAAACCTTACTTGTCCTCAAGTAAACCTTATAAATTATATCATGGGTATTAAAGCAAAATTGCAAAGTCAAAAATATGTTTTAATAAGAAGTTAGTTTTTATTATTCGTAAGAACTAGTCTGAACCAGACCAAGGATTACAAGTAATCCTAATGGCTATTAAATCAAATTTATACAAGTTTGGTCATCATTGGACTCTTTTGTGTTCTAGAGAATTTTTATAAATGTATGGTTCTCATTGGAACTCTTTTCTTTTGTTGGCCTTCATTGGGCTCTTTTTCCTTTTCATTTCTTTTACTTTCATGCTTAGCATTAGCTTTACACTTGGCAATTTTTCTAAATTGGCCCTTCATTGGGACTCTTTTGCTGCCTCAGTGGTCCATGCTTATTACATAATACATATCAATCTTATGATGCGGATTAACATGCAAATAGACTCACAAATTGTATAAGCTATTAAACATCAAGTAGATTAACTCAAGTTACTAGCTGAAAGTCAATTACTACTTAGTTTTCATGCAATCATTAATTAAACACATCCAACCAAAGGATCTTCGACTAAGCCTAACAATATCAAACTCTATTATATAAGTGTAATTCCAACTAAACAAGTTTATCACTATTATGCTCTTTAACTTAGTTGCATGCAATTCAATTTAACAAGTTTGATGGACTAGATCTAAACAAGTAGCATGAATCAGATAATAGATCTTTGGATCAAGTACTAATCAACCCTAAAATCATGTTATCTAATCATTAAGCATGACAAACAAGTATATTTAAGCAAAACAGATTCGAAACAGTTCAAATATCATCACAGAAACTCTACCATACAGATCTGGAAAAGAACCAGAAACTATACGAATGAAGAACTGAAGCCGGCAGCTTCCTTCTCATCAAGCCGGCGGCTTGAGGGTGAGGCCGACGGCTTCATCTGATTCTCAGATGAAGTTCAATCTTCATCCACGTAACCACTATGAACGTTTAGTTCATAGCAGAAGACGAACATAAAAGAATACAGTAAATAAAATAAGTAAAATAATAAAATAAGGATAGAATCATACCTTAAAAAGAAGGTAGATGTAAAATAACTTGAATTAAAACTTGAATCTTGATTGCAAAGACTAAATCTAACCTAAGGGTTTAGAGAATAACCCTAAAAAATGACCTAACCAGAATTATTGAATTCTGAAAACTAATACATATGAAAACTGAGACCAGAGGCCTTTATTTATACTGTTCAAGTTCGGTGGCCAAGCCGGTGGCTTCAGTGGAAAGCCGACGGCTTGCCTTGATTCGGTGACTCCTTGTGCAAGTTAAACTTAATCCGCAAGCTCAATCTTTTAACCATCATACTCAAGCCGGCGGCTTCAGGCCATGCCGGCGGCTTCAAAGTTACGCCAGATCTTTCTGATTTTGTCATGATTTTGTTTCCATTTTTATTTGAACTGGGTCGATGAGTTGAGAAACTGTGTCAACCAGGCCGGCGACTTCAGGATGAAGCTGGCGGCTTCCTTTTCCTTTTTCTTGATCAACAAGTTCTTTCAATTTTACATCGATTCTGGAACATTCTGGTGTATTCAGCTCCAAGCCGGCGGCTTCCTTGAACCCATGCCGGCGGTTTCATTTAGCCGATTTGCAATTTTATTTATTTTTGATCCTGTTTAATACAAAACTTTGATAAAATCATTAGAAATACCTTTTTCCCATTTTTACCCATTTTAACATGTTTTAGCATTAAAATGACTCAAAAATATTAAGATAACTCCTCAAAATGTTATTAAAAAACTGTATAATTTAGGAGTTATCAAATTCCCCACACTTAAACCTTACTTGTCCTCAAGTAAACCTTATAAATTATATCATGGGTATTAAAGCAAAATTGCAAAGTCAAAAATATGTTTTAATAAGAAGTTAGTTTTTATTATTCGTAAGAACTAGTCTGAACCAGACCAAGGATTACAAGTAATCCTAATGGCTATTAAATCAAATTTATACAAGTTTGGTCATCATTGGACTCTTTTGTGTTCTAGAGAATTTTTATAAATGTATGGTTCTCATTGGAACTCTTTTCTTTTGTTGGCCTTCATTGGGCTCTTTTTCCTTTTCATTTCTTTTACTTTCATGCTTAGCATTAGCTTTACACTTGGCAATTTTTCTAAATTGGCCCTTCATTGGGACTCTTTTGCTGCCTCAGTGGTCCATGCTTATTATGTCATATGGTAGTGGCTGTAAGTTTGCACTCGTTTCACAATTTTTGGCTTTTAACTTCTTATCTTAAACAAGTAATCCGATCTCAAAATTGTGAGTAGTTCTATTATTAACATTAATATTAAGTTAGTAAAAAGACATAAGTTTGACTAAGAATTTATACTTTCGAAAAATTGAAAAAAAAATTAAAATTATACCCATTTTTCAACTTTTTGGGGAAAATTTGATAGTATATTTTTTATAACCTTTTAATGATTAATCACTTCCCTCCCCACACTTAGATTATGCAATGTCCTCATTGAATTTATAATAAAAGAATGAAATAAATAATGGACATAATTGAAAATAAGGGAAAGAGTGATGTTACTCAATTTGTAGGATCATAGAATGATTTGCGAGCATTTTTGCGGACTTCCTTTGATTTGAATAAGTAAGTTGACAGAATATTAAATAATACAAAGTATAACACAAATATAATATTTTATTAATAACTTTCAACATTTAAACATTTAAACACTTAGGAGCTATATTGCTCTTAAATTCATAATAAAACAATAAAACACTTAGACATAACATAGTCCTAATAAACATATATAAAGAGATAGGTAGTTTTAATTATAGAGTCGTTTGCACGTCTCTTTTCTTCTTACAGAATTACTCCTTAGGCTTATTCTCTTCATACTTACTCTTTTCATCCTCATTTAACGCTTTAGTTTGTTGCAAGAAATTCAATGTGATGTCAAGACCTCTACGAAAAGACATTTCAAATGAAACACTTAACTCATGGATATGTTTTCTCACTTCGGTGCTAAGCTTATATTGCTCTTTTATAAATTCAGTTACAATTCTATCCACGGTAAAGTCATCATCATCCTCTTTATCAACTTTAACCATTTTCACATTAGAGCGAGGAACTTCGGATCTTGGAACTAACCGAATAGATTCAAATATGGAACCATAACGAATAGTTAACGAATTATCAGCATAGTTAATGGTAGCACGAGCAGTAGCTAGAAACGGAGATACTAGGATTAAAGGAGTTATCGGATCTTCTTTCATGTCCATAACAACAAAATCAATTCTATAGAAAGCATAACCAACAATAACTTCAACTTGTCTAACAATCTCTAATGGTTCATGTAAACGACTATCAGCAAAACACACATTTCCTCTGATTGGTTCCAACGATGGCAATCCTAAACGATTATAAATGGAAAACGGCATAACATTAATGCTAGAACCAGTATCAGCTAATCCCATAACTGGAATTGGACCACGAATTAAACAAGGAATTTGGAATTCCCCTGGATCAGAACGCATAACAATAGGAATTTCAGGTGACGCATATGGATCTAAGGGATCAATTGTAAATGAATAAAGAGGGCGAAAACCTTCTTTTCTTCTTTCTTCCAACTGTTTCATAGTATCAGCTAACCAATCATCACACTTTGATTTTCTAGTATCATCACTAGTAACTTCATCATTTTCATCAATTTTTTTATCAACCACTTCTTCTTTTTCATTAAACAACTCATGCATGAAAATTACTTCATCACGATCAAGAACTCGGACCTTAGCATCTTTTGATTTATCTTCTTCAGTAGCAGTTAACTTCTTTATTTCTTGATCATACTCTTCTTTTCCCATTTCAAACTCCCATAAATACCTCAAACCAGGTTCATGAACATCAACCCTATTTACTTCTCGAATTACATTCACCTTTTCAAAACGAACTTCCTTAGAAACTTCGGATTCAACAGGAACTTTTCCCTCGACAAGTTTGAATAACTTAGTAACATTGCGCTCTAAGTTTTGAATTGACGCTTGATGATTATTTTGCACTTGGAAAAGTTGAGCTTTTATGTTATCATTAGCTTCATTTTGATTTTTGATGAAAGTTAAGATGCTTTATTCAAGATTAGACTTCCTATCCGTTTGAGAAGTAGAAGAATTGGGAATGAAGGGTGCTTTAACAGAAAAGAAACCAGGTGGGTTTTTATTATTAGTAGGATAAGGTGTATTATAATTATTTTGGTAGTTTGGATTTCCTTGAAATTGATTCACATACGAAACATTCTCAACTTGCTCCATAGAAAGACTAGCAATACAATCTTTAGTAGCATGAGGACCTTGGCAATTTTCACAACCTACCTTAATCATATGCATTTCCTTAGTAAGCTTTTCAATCTGCCTTCCTAGATAACCTAATTGCACATTCCTAGCATTAACCATATCTTCAGAATCATAACTAACAGATTTTACCGAACGAGAAGTATCTAAGTCTTGGTGCCATTCATGGGAATGCGCAGCCAACTTATTAATCAAAGTTTCAGCTTTTTCGGCAGTTTTACTCATAATGTTTCCTCCAGCAGATGTATCAATCTTTCTTCTTGTAGCAATATCACAACCTTTATAGAAAGTAGTTACTTTTTTAAATTTATCCAAACCATGTTGTGGACAACCTCTAAGCATTTGACCAAATCGTACCCAAGCAGAATAAAGAGACTCATTAGTTTTCTGACGAAAATTAGCAATGTCAGTTTGAAGAGTGACAGTTTTAGACGCAGGAAAGAATTGAGTGAGAAATTTTTCAACCATCGTATCCCAACTAGTAATATCTCCTTCGGGTAACGAGTTTAACCATTCTCTAGCTTCATCTTTTAATGACCATGGGAAGAGACGAAGATAAATTATATTACTTTCCACATTATTAATGTTAAATAGATTACAAATATCTTTAAAATTCTGAATGTGGGCATTAGCATCCTCCTTTTCAGTACCCCTAAATTGATTATCTTTAATCAAATGAAAAATATGGCCTTTAATATCAAAATTTTCTTTTATTTCAGGCTGAGTAATAGCATGACCTAATCCTTCCCGACCAGCTTTCATTAACGCTTCCATTGAATTTTCAGTAGCCATTTCACTTTCTGAACCAAAAAGAGATCCCAAATTAGAATCAAGACTAGATGGAGAACCAGATAATGAATCATCATTAGAAGTAGTTCCTTCATTGAAATTTAATTTCTTAACAATATTTGAATCCCTAGAATGTTTAAATAATATATTGGAATTTGGTAACATATCTTGTAAGACTGGTTTCTTGGACCGAGTGTTCATGTGATCTAAAATCATAAAAAGAAAAGTTTTAGGAAAAAAATATTTTAAGCCTTAAAGGATATATATTGTTAGAACCTCGAGAAAGGAGTAATAAGAGTTTCCCTAGCCTTATGGAGGATCCTTTATACGAGGCTATATAAAGGATCCAAGGCTCCCTAGATTAGCTAAGCTTAGCCACTATTATGTAGAGATTTTCAAGAGAGCCGTGGAAAGTCAATCTTGACTGATTAACTTTCTCTCTCAATCTTAATGGTTAATCTTCACATTCATGGTATTCATGAGATCTAGGATCCTACAATTGGTATCAGAACTTCCAGGGAGTGATATTACATCATTAGATCGATCCAGAGATTGAAGATTATAGAATCTGAGCACTCTCGGTATATTGAATCAGATTTGGTATAATCGAATCTGATAATCTGACGTTCAAATTCTTGTGATAAGTTCAGTGAAGGTGTATTAGGTTGATTAGAAAGAGTTTCAATCATCATTACAGCTTTTTAACATCAATTATGAAGTATCAAGTTGATTTTTAAAGTTCGTGGCTAAAACTCTCGGTATTCATCATTTCCAGCTTGATTCTGTAGTTTAGTAAAGGTTTGAGGTTTCAATTGTGATCGTGAGGTGTTTAATCACATTTTTGACGGTTTAATTTCATCAATTCTTCAAGTTTTGAAGATTTGATCTACATTCGGTATCGTAACTGCTATACCGAATCTGCTTCAAAGTTATTAATTCTCAATCAGTGTTGCAAATTGTGGTGTGTTTGTGATTCTATCACATTCGGTTTGGTCATACGCAGCTAATTGGTGTGATTTGAGAAAGGATTCGTTTGAATTCTAAGTTTTCATACTTAGACTCGGAATTGTCAACTGCTACAGTTGACATTTGGTATCCTATACATTCAGTATCTTTGATATTTTGTGTGATATTAACTTGTTTCCTTATGCAGTATGGTTACAGAATCTAATTCAAAGGAATTGAATTGTGTTTGAATTCAAATTCATACAGAATCTGACTACCGAGTCAGATACCGAATCAGAATCTCGGTATTACTTAATTCATTGGTTTTAAGTGTTCTCAGGCTACAAATCTTGTGGTTACTGAATCTATACTAAATCTGGGTGTGTTACTTGTATTTCTGATCAGTTTCTGATACAGAATCTGGTTTACCGAATCTGCTACAGTACATAATCTGTACTGAATCTGCTACAGTACCGAATCAGATACTGAATCTGACATTTGTGTTAGATTGTAGTGATTTTTCATTCTAGATTTGTGTAATCCTGAATCTTTACCGAATCTACCTCATTTTCAAAATGTCTACTCAAGATACTTTGATCATTGGATCAGATTCCTGTCCTCCAGTGTTGTTTGATGGCAAGTACACTCAGTGGCTTCACCGAATCACTCAGTACATAGGCTATAATGGTGAGAAAGCAAAGTACATATGGGCTTCTCTGAGAGATGGTCCAGTTATAGATTATCATCCGGATACTGGTATGCCAAGTCCAGTCTATGAACTTTTTGGTGATAAACGTGAGAGAGCTCAGGGTGACATAGAGGCAAAGAACATTGT